>NC_057812.1:709138878-709168739 GCF_018294505.1 Triticum aestivum | reverse complement strand
CCCCCCACACCCTCCCCCGCTCCACCGTCACAAATGAATGCAACTAAAAATCCAAAAAAAACAAATTTGATTATATTTTCAAATAACAAATTTGATGATATTTTCAAATAACAAATTTGTTGATATTTTTTATATTCATAAATATTTTCAAATTAACAAATTTGATGATATTTAAAAAAAATTATTATTGTTTTTATACAAAATTATTACGGTTTCATATTCATATTCATTTTCTAAAAAATTATTAGATGCAACAAAAAATAATAATAAAATTACTTATGGCGCACCGCTGGCTGATGCGCCATTACTATCTAAAAAAAGATTACTTATGGCGCACCGCTCGGGGGTGCGCCATTGCTATCAAAAAAAACATACTAATGGCGCACCGCCAGGGGGAGCGCCATTAGTAATCTTCTCCCTAGCTTATTCGCCCAATCCCTTCGTCCCTCCCTCGCCAGATCCACTTCCCCCCCCCTCGCCACACCCTCACGCCCCCTCCTTCTGCTCCGACAACCCCCGCGCCCCGCCTCGTCGTCTCGGTCCTCGCCGCGGACGGCCTGCCTCCATGACTACTAGCCGGACGCCGCGGCGCACCAAGCCGTCCGAAGCCTCCGCTGCCCCGCAGCCGGCACAGGAGCCCAGCAGTGCCTCCCTCCGTCGAGCAGCCGCTCCCACCAGCAGTGCCTCCCGCCTAGCAACGCCTCCTCCCGGAGCTACGCTGGCGACCAATCCATAGGCAGGTAGCCACCACTCCTACGTCCCCCCTTCTTCCTCCTCCCTCTTCCATCACCCCCTCCCTCCTTCCTCTTGCATCCTCTGTCTATTCATTTTTCCCCTGATTTTTGCATTGGATGAGTACGTGCGCTAGATTGGGTATTGTGAGAATATAACGATGGCCATTTCCTGATGAATACTTGCTGCACAATTTTTTCCGGTGCATGTTAAAGTTTACTTGTGAAAGGATTTTGCATGATAGGTGTTTGTGATAATGCTTCAGATGAGCAAATGTTTTGGTTTAAACATGTTAGCAGTGAAACGTGCAATGACTGGTGATATATGAAAGGAAAAAGGTTAAGTTGTTTTATCTGCACCGTCTTGACCTGAAATCAAAGCTTAGCAGTAACATTCAGTTTGAGAGAGCAGGAGCTTTGTCTTGGTTATACACTTATACTGGCCGAAATTTGTTAACACATTAGTACTGGTGGCCGTCTTGATGCAGGAGCTCAAGAACCTGCAGCCGCAGCTCTACTCCGCCTCCGAGTACTGCGAGAAGTCCTACCTCAACACCCACCAGAAGCAGATGTGAGTAGCCACCTCTGTTGTTCCTCCTCTCCTCCATTAGAAGTAGTCGGAGAGTTATTGAGTGGACGGACATGCTTAGATGGGCCTGGAAGACAGGAAGAACATTTAACTTGAAATGGTCATGAATTGGAACTAAGTGTGTGTAGAACAACAATAACATACACTAGTTTTGTAGCCTCCAGCAAGTTTACGAGCAAACATAATTGTCCTTCTCTTTTAGAAATATGAAGGCAGCTCCCTGATTAGTGTTGTTGTTGGTTGCTGTAAAAAACTAGTTACCAGTGCACAAATGAGTCTGAGACATGCCAAGCTAAGCTACTCACCATTTGAACTTTTTGCGCCATCATGAGTTATCTGGATGTTAGAGTACTCTAGTACAGTACTCCTATTTGTATGGTAAATTTGGTGAATGAACAGTCAACAGTGTAGTGAATGAACAGTCAATGGTGTAGTGATTTAAGGAGGAAAGTTATCTGGCTGGATTTTCTTCTTCTTAAAAGCTTCAACTTCAAAGTATAGTTTTACAAGCTTCTGCAACTTTTTCTTAACTACTGTTGCTGCTGTTATGCCTGTATTCACTGCTGCTGCTGCTGTACTTGTGATGATGTTGTACTTGTGAAGATGCTACTTGTGATCTTCTGAAATGACCCATTGGCGACTTCATTACGCGGGGATAATGATTTTGCAGGTACCCCGAGAGGCCCTTGAGTTTGCCGGAATGTCGATTAACTTCCGTTCCGGCAAATTCAGGTACTCCATATGTCCTATTTTCAGCAAAGGTCATGCTAAAATTTTGTGTGAATTTTAGCGTGACTTTGCTAAAAATAGGACATATGGGGTACTTGCGACTAATGCATGGGCCGGGGTATCTTAGTACTTAGTTAAGTAGGATCAACTGCCCCGCCATTCTTGTTGCATTAAACCATAGGTGGCAATAGAGCCAAGTGATTAGGCCAACTTAGAATTCTCCTTAGCATCGATAAACCCTAGATGATAAACCCAACATAGGTGGCAATAGAGCCAAGTGAATAGTGCCAAGTGATTAGGCCCAACCTAGGGTGCCTCGGCATCGATAAACCCTAAATGATGAAAACTTAACTTGGCTTCTATAGGGTGCCTCGATGTCGATGAGAACCTAAATGATGTACGCTTAGGCTTTTAGGGTGCCTTGGCATCGACAAACCCTAAATGATAAAAGCTTAGCTTTTAGGATGCCTCGGTGTCGACAAACCCTAAATGATGAGACCATGATCTTGTTCCTTGACAATAACCAACTTTTTTGACCAAACTTTTTTCCTATTTAGAGCAAAACATGGCCCACAACGATGAGGCCGGCGGTTCGGGCGGCAAGCAATTCTGGGAGCTATCCCAGGAGTTGGAGGAAGACACCGATCCTGACTACACAACCCCTAGTGGCGTCGGGGATGACACCACTGATGATGGCGCCGCGGATGCCACCACTGATGATGGCGGCGCACGCACATATGGCAGCCAACCGAAGAGGCAATGGAAGGACCGGCGCCCGAACGTGCTCGACACCGTCAGGGAGGAATTTACTGAAGTGAACTCCGACGGGCATCCGACGGCGCCCAAACACGTAGTCAAGGGGTACTTGATTCAGCTCGGGTGCATTCTCTGGAGCACCGCCTCGATCAACACCGTGAACCTAAGGCATAAGGACCGAGGGAATTTGCGCAGCCTCCTCTTCACGAAGCTGCATGAACGGTACAAGTTCCCCGTTGAGTTCGCAAACACACGCCTCTCGGGTAATAAAGTGAACGGTGTCACCCTCACGACGATGAGCACGACCCTGTCTACTTGGAAAAGCACGGTGAAGGCAATGATTGACAAAGGTGATAGTTATGAGAAGATCAAGGTGAAATATCCTTTGATTATCGAAGATGACTACAAGGAGTTCAAGATCAAGTGCAAGAGCCCCGCAACCTCCGAATCAAGTCAGTGGGGGAAAGAAATGCGGCAGTTGAACATAGGGGTCCACCAACTCGGTCCCGGCGGTTACAGAGTGGCGGAGCCTGTATGGGACAAGGAGGACGCGGAGCGTGCCGAGCAAGGCCTACCGCCCCACTTCAAGAAATACAGAGACAAGCAGACCAGGAACTTTCTCAGGGCCCGGTACAAGGAGGACCCGGTAACAAAGGAGCTTACCACGGATCCGAAGACCAAGGAGCTTGAGCTTGTTCTGGTAAGGAATACACTCCCGCGTAATTAGCTCCATATGGTTGCATTCTAATTAATCCCCAATATTTCTAAATGGTTCACATTCCTTCCACAGGACAAAGAAAGCAGTAGCGCGGGGTCGTCTCAGAGCTCCCCTTTCGACACCCCTTTGAATAGGGCGTTGAACGTAATGAAAAACAGGGATAAGCTTAATAAGCCGACGTCAGCTGGTCGTGTGGCCGGCAAAGGCTTGTCCACAAAATGGTCGTCATACTATGCCGCTGGTGGGTGAAAGGAGAAAACGACCAGCTCGGAAAGCCAGTCGCGCGAGGTTGAAGCACTCAAGGCGCAAGTGGCGCGGATTCCGGAGATGGTCCAAGAGCAAGTGCAACAACAACTGGGATCGACGCTCACCGGGATTATGCCTACCTTAATTTATGGGATAATGACGTGGATAGCGGGTGGCCAACAGGGGCCGCCCCCGTTTCCCAGCTTCATGGCCAGCAACTCGCACAACGCGCAGGCGGCGCCATTGGTGTCTCTGGCGGCGGCTGTATTGGTGTCTACGGCGGCGGCGCCATTGGTGTCTCCGGCGGCGGCGGTATTGGTGTCTCCGACGCTGGCATTGGAGCTTAATGCACCCGGGTGTACGCCGGCCGGCACCTCGCCAGCAAGCGGCCCCTCCGTCAGTTGCACGCCCGCCGTTGGCGGTGCCTCGACATTAGCCGAGCTCGACGGCATCACGGTAACTAAGCCTCTCGGCCGAGGACTTCATCTCCTTGCCTTTGACTGGGCATCCCTGACGCCCTACATGTTTTCGCAGGGTGCCGCCGATGTTCCTTGCACTCTCCTGCACTTCGTGGGCGGCGAGTTGGTCGATGTCGCCAAGGGCAGAATCGTTCAACCGGGCAACCCCGTGTTCCATGGTAATCCGATGCCACCCACAATGTATAGGGTTGAAGTGGTTCGGGTGCTGCCAGGCTGCGACGAGCTGTTACCTCCGACTCGACCTGCTGGGGCCGACGAAGAAGATGAGATGACCCTCAGCGCCTGTGTAAGCTGGCCCTTGCTTTGGCCGAAGAGCCAGATTCGTTTGGGGGCGGGGGACACCACCCCACAGACAAGACCGCCAGTCGTGCCGGCGCCAAGCCATGGCAAGAACGCCGCAACACTACCGGACATGCCGGACATCCCTATGGCACAGGATCCGGACATGCATATGGCACAGGATCCGGACGACGATGACAACGACGATGGTACATTTACCAACGTCGATAAGTACTTTGCCGAACATGGGTACGGTGACGAGTTCTGCGGGCCTCCTTCTCAAGAACCCAAACAAGACGACTGCGATCTAGCTGGTACGGCGGAGAAACCCAATTGCAACAGGCGTCGTCTGGCGTTCAGTTCTCAGGAGACGCCTCCAGCTGCCGCCTTCACCGAGCCTCAGATAGCGGAGGTGCCAAATACTATCAGCCCCAACACACTCAAGAAGGCGGTCTGTGAGCAGAACTCGGTCCCATTACAGCAGATCAAGAAGAAGGGCCAGAAACGGCAGACTAAAAAGGCCACCGGTGCGAGCCAGCCGGGACCGAGTACGATCCGTGCTCAGGACGGGCCACCTTTACCTAAGGATATCTCGAGGAGGGTGCATGTGGCGGGTAGGGCAATGCTACTGACAAATATGCTCAATGCTGCAACCGGTGCTATGCGGAGTCTGCACGACAGTATTCTTTCTTCGGAGAAGCGGCGTCTCAGAGAGAATGATGTGGCATACCCGGTTTTCGTGGCCAAGGTGCCAGAGGGCAAGGGCTTTGTGGATGGCGCCATCGGGGGTACGACCGTCCTGCGGTTTGATGACATCTTTGCTATGCTCAACCTTCATCCGCTGCACTACACCTTCGTTCGCCTGTTTTCGCTGAGTATGGAGATGCGGATCATTAGAGACAAGACCCCGGACATCGTGATCGTCGACCCCTTCTACATGTGTGCCAAGCTCTTGAGCAGCGCTGGGTACCGCCAAGTCGCGAGTTCACACCTCGAAGACGTCATTCTGGCAAACCCAGATAAGGATAACTTCCTTGTGGCTTACTTTCCCGAGTAAGTCATCCCTTAACCGCACCGTAACATATGATTTCTTAGATTTTGATCGTTCTTTTTTTTCTAACATTCCGTGTTCTGTGCAGTGACACACATTGCACACTCATCCTCTTAAGCCCGAAATATTCCATGGCCACGTATTTCGACCCGAACCGTAACTCCAAGATAGACTACACAAATATCAAGAAAGTTCTTAATGATGTTCTTCCCGGCTATGCCAAATCTGGAGGCACCTTCACCAGGGCAGTTCGTAAGTACGGCAAGCACGTGTTCGCCCACAATACGATGTTCTGCTGCGTCAAGCAGCCGCCTGGCGGTCAGAAGGATGCCTACTACGCCCTCCATCACATGAGGGCGATCGTAAGGGACCATCATCACCTTCTGCTACCAAATAATCTCAAAGATTGGGCCGCGAGCTTGTCGGCAATCCAGGACGCGGACATCAGACAAGAATTCTTTCGCATCCAGTCGGAGTTTGCGGACATCATCCATCAAGATGTCCTTCATACCTCAGGGCAGTTCTTCCTCAGATATCAACCGTCCAACATTGAGATAGACGGAATGCTACAAATGCAGGCTGACAACGCCAGCGATTTCATGACCATCACGACCGACGGCGGCTTCATCCACGCTCCTGTCCATGAGTCGAGTTGAAAGTAGTGATGTGTAGTTCTGAAACATTGATTGGCTCTCTTTGGTTTGGACAGTCGTTCAACTTAGATGTAATCGATGCTATTTATTAGTAGGACCATGAATCGTGCTATTAATGTCTTGCTTTTCTCTTCCGATCCTTTTGTTGCATACTTATATATTGCTTATGTATGTATTGTCTGTTGTTTGGCTTGTGCATAGAGATGCCGTCGTATCTCGTGTACAAGGGTAAGGTTCCCGGAGTCTACTACGACTGGGAGGAGTGTCGGAGACAGGTTCACCATTTCAGCGGTAACAGTTACAAAGGGTACACCACTAGGGCGGAGGCGGAATCTAGATACGCCCACTATCTAGCGGGAGAGAGGAGGGAGCGTTGGAGGAACCGGATGAAGACCAGTTTCATCGCGATGATGCTCATCGTGATGACCGCAACTCTCTTCTATGTGATGGTAGTTTAGATGATCGATATTGACTTGTAATGTGAAGAAAAACTCGATACTCGCGGTCTCGAGACTTGTAATGTTTTATCTTTGTTCGGTCTTTTGAATTCGGAGACTAATATGATGAATTGTATTCGGAGACTAATCTTCTATTGTATTCGATGAATCTGCTGTTGCTGTGTGCTACTGTCTATATTCTGCCAAATAATATATTTTGTAACCTGTGCAAAAATCAGAAAAGTAAAAAAAATAAAACCTAATATTCATACTAACGGTGCATCACTACAGAGTGCGCCATTAATATGCCAAAGTATACTAATGGCGCATCACCAAAGAGTGGGCCATTAGTATGCCAAGTATACTAATGGCGCATCCATCCGGAGTGCGCCATTAGTGTGCCAAAGCACATAGTTAAATATGGCCCCTGGGAGGCATACTAATGGTGCATGGTGTTATATACTAATGGCGCACTGGGTGGTGCGCCATTAGTATACCAGATACTAATGGCGCACCAGTGGTGCGCCATTAGTAATAAATACTAGTGGCGTGATACTAATGGCGCACCAGTGATGCGCCATTAGTAGGCAAAACTGGTGCGCCATTAGTAGGCCTTTTCCTAGTAGTGAGCTCATGATTGGGGCATGAATATAATATTGATTTAAGCCTCCCCCAAGCTTGAGCGATGCTTTCTCCTTCGCGAGGCCATAAATTATATATATAATTGCGGTCACGATGAACAAGATGCATAGGGTAATACTTTTGATGAAATTCCAGCTTCAATCTTTTATAGTCCCATGATCTCATATCATCACATAGCCTATACCATATCAATGCGTCTCCCTTCAAAGATAAAGGGAAGACCTTCTTCTTAGCAACATCATCGGGTATACCTGCAAGCTTAAATAATCCACAAACTTCTTCCACATATATTAAGTGCTCATCAGGATGCTTTGTTCCATCTCCTGTAAAAGGGTTAGCTAGCAGTTTTTCCATCATACCCGAAGGAAATTCAAAAGGAGTTTCACTTTCAATAGGTTCAGTAGGTTGAGGAGCAACTCTTTGCTCTACTGGACGGGGTGAAGATACCCCGAACAAGCCCCTCAGAGAATTACTTTCCATAGTAACAAGTGATAGTAAATTTCAGCACACTATATAAATTTTTCCTTACCAAATTCCACCTACCAAAGGCGCTACACTCCCCGGCAACGGCACCAGAAAAAAAGTCTTGATGACCCACAAGTATAGGGGATCTATCGTAGTCCTTCCGATAAGTAAGAGTGTCGAACCCAACGAGGAGCAGACGGAAATGATAAGCGGTTTTCAGCAAGGTATTCTCTGCAAGTACTGAAATAAGTGGTAACAGATAGTTTTGTGATAAGATAGATAACGAGCAACAAGTAACAAAAGTAAATAAAGTGCAGCAAGGTGGCCCAATCCTTTTGTAGCAAAGGACAAGCCGGAACAAATTATTATAATAGGAAAAGCGCTCCTGAGGACACATGGGAATATCGTCAAGCTAGTTTTCATCACGTTCATATGATTCGCGTTCGATACTTTGATAATTTGGTATGTGGGTGGACCGGTGCTTGGGTGTTGTTCTTACTTGAACAAGCATCCCACTTATGATTAACCTCTATTGCAAGCATCCGCAACTACAACAAAAGTATTAAGGTAAACCTAACCATAGCAAGAAACATGTGGATCCAAATCAGCCCCTTACGAAGAAACGCATAAACTAGGGTTTAAGCTTCTGTCACTCTAGCAACCCATCATCTACTTATTACTTCCCAATGCCGTCCTCTAGGCCCAAATAATGGTGAAGTGTTATGTAGTCGACGTTCACATAACACCATTAGAGGCTAGACAACATACATCTTATCAAAATATCAAATGAATACCAAATTCACATGACTACTAATAGCAAGACTTCTCCCTTGTCCTCAGGAACAAACGTAATTACTCACAAGGCGTATTCATGTTCATAATCAGAGGGGTAATAATATGCATATAGGATCTAAACATATGATCTTCCACCAAATAAACCAACTAGCATCAACTACAAGGAGTAATCAACACTACTAGCAACCTACTAACACCTATCCCGGACTTTGAGACAAGAATTGGATACAAGAGATGAACTAGGGTTTGGAGATGACGATGCTGATGATTTCCCCCTCCCGGAGGGAAGTATCCTCGGTAGAACAGCTCTGCCAGAGCTCTAGATTGGATCCGCCAAGGTTCCGCCTCGTGGCGGCGGAGTCTCGTCCCGATAAGTTCCTTCCTTTTTTTTCTCCTCGAAAGACTTCATATAGGAGAAGATGGACGTCAGAGAGCCACCAGGGGGCCCACGAGGTAGGGGGCGTGCCCTAGGGGGGGCACCCTCGTGAGAAGGGTGTGGTCCCCCTGGCCTTCATTTTTGGCGAGGATTTTTCTTTATTTATTTTAAGATGTTCCGTGGAGTTTCAGGACTTTTGGAGTTGCGCATAATATGTCTCTAATATTTGCTCCTTTTCCAGCCCAGAATTCCAGCTGCCGGCATTCTCCCTCCTTATGTAAACCTTGTAAAATAAGAGACAATAGCCATAAGTATTGTGACATAAAGTGAAATAACAGTCCATAATGCAATAAATATCGATATAAAAGCATGATGCAACATGGACGTATCATACATCTGATAAGGAAAATGTTGATGCACATGATGAACTAGTCGTTGATGATGAACATGTCACTCCAATTCAGCCTATTGTTCTACCCAGTTGGAATATTGCACGTGAAAGTGTTAGATGTGGTATTAGTAAACCTAGAAGGTTAATTGAAGACTACAATATTGTCTCTTTTGCTTTATCTGTTGCAGAAGAAATTGAAGGTAATGCAGAGCCTTATTCATATGCCAAGGCTATTATTTCTGGTGATAGTAATAAGTGGATGACCGCTATGCATGATGAGATGGAATCACTTGAAAAGAATGGCACTTGCGATTCAGTAAAATTACCTAGAGAGAAGAAACATATTCGTTGCAAGTGGGGTTTTAAGAGGAAAGAAGGTGTTTCACCTAATGATGAGACAAGATATAAAGCAAGGTTAGTTGCTAAAGGTTATAGCCAGATTCTAGGTATTGACTATAATGAAGTCTTTTCTCCCGTTGTGAGGCATACCCCTATTCGCACTTTACTCAGTATTGTTGCCATGAATGATTTTGAGCTTCAACAATTGGATGTTAGAATTAGAAGAGGATATTTATATGGAACAACCTCAAGATTTTGTTATTCCTGGAAAAGAAAAGCTTGTCTATAAGTTAAAGAAATCTCTTTATGGATTGAAGCAATCCCCTAGACAGTGGTACAAGAGATTTGACACCCTTATGCTCTCTCAAGGTTTCAAAAGGTCTAATTATTATAATTGTATTTATTAGCAAACTGTCAATATATAGTTCAGCTATTTATTTGCTCCTTTATGTTGATTATATGTTAATTGTTGCAAAGAGCACGTTAGAGATTAATTAACTAAAGAAGCAACTGAGTAATGAATTTGAGATGAAGGATTTGGGTGCAGCAAAGAAAATACTTGGCATGGAAATATCCAGAGATAGACAGTCTGGAAAAGTATATCTTAGTCGGAAGGGATATATTGATAATGTTCTTTGTCGTTTTAATATGCATAATGGCAAGCCAATAAGTACTCCATTAGCTGCACACTTCAAATTTTCATCAGCCTTATGTCCTAAGTCAAATGCTGGTATTGACTACATGTCTAGAGTTCCCTATTCGAGTGCAGTTGGTTCACTTATGTATGCCATGGTTTGTTCTCGTCCTGATTTATCATATGCATTGAGTGTTGTCAGTAGATACATGGCTAATCCTGGAAAAGAGCATTGGAAAGCAGTTCAGTGGATTTTCAGATACCTACGAGGTACATCTAATGCTTGTTTACAGTTTGGGAAAACTGGAGATGGACTTGTTCATTTTCTCGATTCTGATTTTGCTGGTGATTTGGATAAGAGAAGATCACTCACAGGTTATGTTTTTACCATTGATAGTTGTGCTATGAGTTGGAGAGAAACTTTCCAGTCTATTGTGGTTTGTTCCACTACTGATGCTGACTACATGGCTATTGATGAAGCTATGTACCTAGGGTAGGGTCATGGACCTGTCCAGCATACCCTCCCCGAGGACATCTTTACAAAGAATCAGAAGCAGTCGAAGAGATAATATCATCCACTCGACCATGAAGATGTGCTCACTCGACTTCCTTGAAGACACTCGACCACCTTGAAGACACTCAACCACCAGAAGACGAGAAGCCCTCCACTCTGCAATGGTCGAGACATAAACCATAGCATTATGGGCATTTATAACACTTTATTGTAGATGTTACCAGTAACGCCCCACCTTTATGAACATTGAACCCTGTGTAACGGAGGGGAGTTGGGGTACTGGCGCACTCTATATAAGCCACCCCCTCCTCTGGGACAGGGGTTCGCACTTTTGTAAACACACACTCACGTATAATCCAGTCGACCGCCTCAGGGCACCAAGACGTAGGGCTGTTACTTCCTCCGAGAAGGGCCTGAACTCATAAAACTCGTGTGTACAACTACTCCATAGCTAGGATCTTGCCTCCTCATACCTACCCCCCATTCTACTGTCAGTCTTAGATCCACGACAGTTGGCGCCCACCGTGGGGCTGGTGTCTTAGCGACTTATTGGAGAAGTTGCAATTTTTCTGATCCCCATCATCATGGTTCTAGGAAGAGGTTTGGTTGAGGGCCGCGAGATCCGTCTCGGCGTTCTTGTGTTTGTCGCCGACGACTCCGCTTGGCTTCAGGAGGCACCACTCAACGTCGATGCGCTCCCCGCCCGCGGGGCGACGCACTTTCACGCGTGCGTCCGCGGTGTCCTCCTGCGGCAACCGTCGACCTAGTAACAGTCGACTCCTACGGCTTTCCCCCTCACTACGACCCGCCGGAACAAGCGCACCGGCCGGTCGAGGGTTCAACAGTGGGTGAAGCATGCGGTGGCCCGCCAGTCGGCCACCCCTCAAGTCGCGGCGCTCGAGCCCGACGAGTCTCTCTACGGCCTGTTCGATCTGCCGACTAGCTCCGTAGAGACTGCATCCGAGTGCGGCAGCAATGACTCGGCAGCGGAAGTCCTGATGGTCAATGGACCACGCGGTCCTCTGGGCTTCGATCGTGAAGACGGAGGTGACGGGAACAGCGATCCATCGCGCGTTCATGAGGAATACCGCCCCGAGCCTCTCCTCGCAGGAGAGAGAAGAACTTCGTCGCCGAAACATGGATGCCCTGAATACTCCTATAGTTGGAGAAACGCCCGAGGCCCAGGCCTTGGAACAGGCTCGCTTGGCCAATCTGGCTGAGCGCACTTGGCTAGAGAACCTACAGCGTGCACTCGACGATCGCGCTCGTCAACGTGCTCCTGAGTCCAGCCGACGCCAACTTTTTCCACCTCCGGCTCAGGTATACCAAACACCGATCCAAAACCTAGTAGCTGCGGCCTGGATAGCAGAGTCGATTCAACCTTCCCAGTCAGAAGTTGGCCGAGGTCTGGCGCAGATCAGGGCCTTGCTCTGGGCAGCAGGAGAGCAGAATACGGCCGTGTCTCAGTCGCGGGTTAGGATCCATAGCAGATCTGTGGTCGCAGATACGGTCCAGTCGGCCCATAGCCCAAGATCGCCCCCGAGGCGTGAGGGACGTGGAGAGCGGCGTGATCAGTACAGAAACCAGGAGCAGTATGATCGTCGAGCCGATCGCGATGGTCGCTGTCGAGTGCCCACGCCTCCTCCAAGGAGTGGGTCGTACGTGTCACGGCCACACGAAGATAGGTGCCCTAACAGCGTCGGAAGAGGTATTCCAGTCGACCCCAAGGAGCCAGGCTTTGATGCGAGATCTCTTCTCGTACAAGGCTTGGTCGACAGAAACAGAGCTCACCGAGATGTCCATGACAGAGGCCCGCAAACCAGCAACAGGGTGCATGTCTCTGGCCCAGAGTGCTTCAGCAGAGCTATCAGAGCTGCAATGATTACCCCCAACTTCAGGTTGGTGACTGGAGTCAGCAAGTTCACCGAAGAGTCCAAGCCTGACACCTGGCTCGAAGACTACCGAGTGGCTGTCCAGATTGGTGGCGGCAATGATGAGGTGGCCATGAAACACCTTCCTCTGACGTTGGAGGGCTCGGCTAGGGCATGGCTGAATCAGTTGGCGCCTGGCAGCATCTATACTTGGGAAGATCTCGCCCGAGTGTTTGTCAGAACGTTTGAGGGTACTTGCAAGAGGCCAGCAGGTTTGACAGAATTACAGTGTTGCGTCCAAAAACCGAATGAAACTTTGAGAGATTATATCCAGAGGTGGATCACCCTGCACCACATGGTGGAAGATGTGTCTGATCATTAGGCAATTTGTGCTTTCAAGGAAGGCGTCAGGTACCGAGAGTTGAATCTAAAATTCGGTCGGACAGGAAACATGACTTTGACTCGGATGATGGAAATCGCCACCAAGTATGCCAATGGTGAAGAGGAGGAGCGACTGCAGAGCGGCAAGCACAAAGCAGTCACCCACGAAGCCGGAGGAGGAAACTCCAGTCGAAAACAAAAACGCAAGGCCGAACCAACTGCTCCGGGTGAGGCCTTGGCTGTGGTTCAAGGAAAGTTCAAGGGGAAGCCCAAAGGGCCATGGAACCCCAAGAAAGTAAAAGATCAAGATGGAAATGACGTGTTGGATCTGCCGTGCCATATCCACACCAAAAAAGACGAAGAAGGTAATTTCATTTACCCGAAGAATACCACTCGACAGTGTCGGCTCCTGATCCAGCAGTTCCGAGAGAAACAGCCCAAGGAAAAGGAGAAGGAGGCAGACAAGGCTGAGAGTGAAGGGGAAGATGATGATGGTTATCCTCATGTGAATTCCACTCTGATGATTTTTGATGATGTTGAAAACAAGAGTCGATTGAAAGTCATCAACAGAGAAGTGAACATGGTCGCTCCGGCGACACCCAATTACTTGAAATAGTCACAGACTGCCATTACGTTCGACCAGTCTGATCACCCAGCGCACATCACCACCCCTGGGAGGCAAGCGCTGGTGGTCGACCTAGTGGTCGAAGGCACTCGACTGACAAAGGTCCTGATGGACGGTGGCAGTGGCCTGAACATTCTGTACGCAGAAACATTGAAAGGAATGGGCATTCCGATGTCCAGACTTAGTGAAAGACACATGAGTTTCCATGGGGTCATCCCAGGCAAGAAGGCTGCGTCCCTCGGTCAGATTGCACTCGACGTGGTTTTTGGTGATGCCAAAAATTACCGCAAAGAAAAGTTGACGTTTGAAGTCGTGGATTTTCAGAGTGCGTATCATGCAATTCTGGGCAGGCCAACTTATGCACGATTCATGGCTCGACCTTGTTACGTGTACCTCAAACTGAAGATGTCTGGTCCCAGAGGAGTGATCACTATCTCTGGTAATCGGAAAAAGGCGGAAGAGTGTTTCCAAAAGGGCTCAAAGATCGCCGATGCCCAGATGGCCGTGGCAGAATTGCAAGAATACCAGAAAAATGCAGACCCAAGTCACTTGTTGCGAGCCAAGAAGCCAGACACAGATTCAGCATTCCAGTCGTCTGGCGAGACGAAGTCTGTTCACATTCACCCGACGAACCCCAATGCAGCTCCGACCCACATTTCAACCACACTCGACTCCAAATAGGAAGAAGCGCTCATCCAGTTCCTCCGTGAGAACTGGGACATCTTTGCATGGAAGCCTTCTGACATGCCAGGTGTTCCAAGGGGACTAGCCGAGCATCGTTTGCGAGTTGACCCGAAAGTGAAACCAGTCAAAGAGCATCTTCGACGGTCCGCCGTCCAGAAAATAAAAGCAATCGGCAAAGAGGTGGCTCGGCTTTTGGCAGCTGAGTTTATCCAAGAGATTTACCACTCCGAGTGGTTAGCCAATGTTGTCATGGTCCCAAAGAAAGATGACTCACTCCACATGTGCATCGATTTCAAGCATATCAATCGGGCCTGCCCGAAAGATCACTTCCCTCTCCCTCGCATCGATCAGATAGTCGACTCGACTGCTGGGTGCGAGCGTTTGTCCTTTTTGGATGCCTACTCCGGGTACCACCAGATCCGTCTGTACGGACCTGATGAAATAAAGACAGCTTTTATCACCCCGTTCGGGTGCTTCTGTTATGTCACAATGCCATTCGGCTTGAAGAACGCCGGAGCCACATTTATGCGAATGATTCAGAAGTGCCTGCTCACTCAGATCAGTCGGAATGTGGAAGCATACATGGATGACATTGTGGTCAAGTCACGTAAAGGTTCTGACCTGCTGACCGACCTCGCCGAAACCTTTGCCAACCTCAGAAGGTATGATATCAAGCTCAATCCATCAAAGTGCACGTTTGGAGTTCCAGGCGGAAAGTTACTCGGTTTTCTTGTTTCCGAACGAGGAATCGATGCTAACCCAGAGAAAGTAGGCGCTATACTTCGGATGAAACGCCCTGTGCGTGTGCATGATGTCCAGAAGCTTACTGGTTGCTTGGCCGCCCTAAGTCTATTCATTTCTCGCCTCGGTGAAAAGGCCCTGGCTCTTTACTAACTGATGAAGAAATCAGATGCGTTCGAGTGGACTCCAGAAGCTGATACAACATTTGCAGAGCTAAAAGCCATGCTTTCCACCCAGTCAGTGCTTGCTGCTCCAATCAGCAAAGAGCCACTTTTGCTTTATATAGCAGCCACTGGACAAGTCGTCAGTACAATACTTACGGTCGAGCGGAAGAAGAAGGAAAAGCGTACAAAGTTCAACGCCCAGTTTATTGTATTTCTGAAGTCCTGACCCCGTCAAAGCAGAGATATCCTCACTATTAGAAGCTTGTCTATGGAATTTACATGACCACGAAGAAGGTTGTGTTGGGGAACATAGCAGAAATTCAAAATTTCCCTACGTATCACCAAGATCTATCTATGGAGAAACCAGCAACGAGGGGAATGAGAGTGCATCTACATACCCTTGTAGATCGCTAAGCGGAAGCATTCAAGAGAACGGGGTTGATGGAGTCGTACTCGTCGTGATCCAAATCACCGATGATCCTAGTGCCGAACGGACGGCACCTCCGCGTTCAACACACGTACAGCCAGGTGACGTCTCCCATGCCTTGATCCAGCAAGGAGAGAGGGAGAGGTTGAGGAAGACTCCATCCAGCAGCAGCACAACGGCGTGGTGGTGGTGGAGGAGCGTGGCTATCCTGCAGGGCTTCGCCAAGCACCACAGAAGAGGAGGAAGAAGAGATGCAGGGCTGCACCTATGAGAGATCGAATCGCGTGTTATGGGAAGCCCTAGGCCTCACTATATATAGGGGAGAGGGAGGAGGGTGCGCCCCCTCTAGGGTTCCCACCCCTAGGTGGGCGGCAGCCCTAGATGGGAAACAAGGGGCGGCCAAGAGGGGAGAGAGGGAGGCGCCCCCTAGGGTGGGCCTTAGGCCCATCTAAGCCTAGGGTTTCCTCTTTTTTTCCTCCTAGCTGCCCCTTGGGCCTTGTGGGAGGCACACCAGCCCACTCAGGGGCTGGTCCCTCACCACTCTTGGCCCATGCAAGCCTCCGGGGTTGGTGGCCCCACTTGGTGGACCCCCATGACCCTCCCGGTGGTCCCGGTACATTACCGATAAACCCCAAAACTCTTCCGGTGACCAAAACAGGATTGCCTGTATATAAATCTTTACCTCCGGACCATTCCAGAACTCCTCGTGACGTCCGGGATCTCATCAGGGACTCCGAACAACATTCGGTAACCACATACAAACTTCCTTTATAACCCTAGCATCATCGAACCTTAAGTGTGTAGACCCTACGGGTTCGGGAGACATGCAGACATGACCGAGACGTTCTCCGGTCAATAACCAACAGCGGGATCTGGATACCCATGTTGTCTCCCACATGTTCCACGATGATCTCATCGGATGAACCACGATGTCAAGGACTTAATCAATCCCGTATACAATTCCCTTTGTCTAGCGGTATTGTACTTGCCCGAGATTCGATCGTCGGTATCCCGATACCTTGTTCAATCTCGTTACCGGCAAGTCTCTTTACTCGTTCCGTAACACATCATCCCGTGATCAACTCCTTGATCACATTGTGCACATTATGATGATGTCCTACCGAGTGGGCCCAGAGATACCTCTCCGCTTACACGGAGTGACAAATCCCAGTCTCGATTCGTGGTAACCCAATAGACACTTTCGGAGATACCTGTAGTGCACCTTTATAGTCACCCAGTTACGTTGTGACGTTGGTACACCCAAAGCATTCCTACGGTATCCGGGAGTTGCACAATCTCATGGTCTAAGGAAATGATACTTGACATTAGGAAAGCTTTAGCACACGAACTACACGATCTAGTGCTATGCTTAGGATTGGGTCTTGTCCATCACATCATTCTCCTAATGATGTGATCCCGTTATCAACGACATCCAATGTCCATGGTCAGGAAAGCGTAACCATCTATGGATCAACGAGCTAGTCAACTAGAGGCTTACTAGGGACATGGTGTTGTCTATGTATCCACACATGTATCTGAGTTTCCTATCAATACAATTCTAGCATGGATAATAAATGATTATCATGAACAAGGAAATATAATAATAATCAATTTATTATTGCCTCTAGGGCATATTTCCAACAGTCTCCCACTTGCACTAGAGTCAATAATCTAGTTCACATCGCCATGTGATTAACACTCACAGGTCACATCGCCATGTGACCAACATCCAAAGAGTTTACTAGAGTCAATAATCTAGTTCACATCACTATGTGATTAACACTCAATGAGTTCTGGGTTTGATCATGTTGCTTGTGAGAGAGGTTTTAGTCAACGGGTCTGCAACATTCAGATCCGTATGTACTTCGCAAATTTCTATGTCATCTTGTAGATACAACTACTACGCTACATTTGGAGCTATTCCAAATAACTGTTCTACTTGGAGCTATTCTAAATTGTTGCTCCATTATACGTATCCGGTATCTCTACTCAAAGCTATCTGGATAGGTGTTAAGCTTGCATCGACGTAACTCTTTACGTCAAACTCTTTATCACCTCCATAATCGAGAAAATTCCTTAGTCCACTAGTTACTAAGGATAACTTTGACCGCTGTCCTGTGATCCATTCTTGGATCACTCTTGTAACCCTTGACTGACTCATGGCAAGGCACACTTCAGGTGCGGTACACAACATAGCATATTGTAGAGCCTATGTCTTAAGCATAGGGGACGACCTTCGTCCTTTCTCTCTATTCTGCCGTGGTTGAGCTTTAAGTCTTAACTTCATACCTTACAACTCAGGCAAGAACTCCTTCTTTGACTGATGCATCTTGAACACCTTCAAGATCATGTCAAGGTATCTTCTCATTTGAAAGTACCATTAAGCATTTTGATGTATCCTTATAGATCTTGATGCTCAATGTTCAAGTAACTTAATCCAGGTTTTCCATTGAAAAACACTTTCCAAATAACCCTATATGCTTTCGGAAATTCTACGCCATTTCTGATCAACAATATGTCAACAACATATATTTATCAGAAATTCTATAGTGCTCCCACTCACTTCTTTGGAAATACAAGTTTCTCATAAACTTTGTATACACCCAAAATCTTTGATCATCTTATCAAAGCATACATTCCAACTCCGAGATGCTTACTCCAGTCCTCAGAAGGATTGCTGGAGCTTTGCATACTTATTAGCATCTTTCAGGATTGAAAAAACCTTCTGGTTGTATCACATACAACCTTTCCTCAAGAAAATCACGAGGAAACAATATTTTGACATCCTATCTGCAAGATTTCATAAATAATGCAGTACCTGCTAATATAATTCCAACAGACTCTTAGCATCGCTACGAGTGAGAAAGTCTCACCGTAGTCAACTCCTTGAACTTGTCGGAAAACATCTTAACGACAAGTCGAGCTTTCTTAATGGTGATACTTACCATCATTGTCCGTCTTCCTTTTAAAATCCATCTGTCCCTAACAGCCTTACGACCATCAAGTAGTTCTTCCAAAGTCTACACTTTTTTTTCATACATGGATCCTCTCTCGGATTATATGGCCTCGAGCCATTTTGGAATCCAGGCCCACCATCGCTTCTCCATTGCTCGTAGGTTCATTGTTGTCTAGCAACATGACTTCCAAGACAGGATTACGTACCAGTTTGAAGTAGTACGCATCCTTGTCATCCCACGAGGTTTGGTAGTGACTTGATCTAAAGTTTCATGATCACTATCATAAGCTTCCACTTCAATTGGTGTAGGTGCCACAGGAACAACTTCCCGTGCCCTGCCACACACTAGTTGAAGAGACGGTTCAATAACCTCATCAAGTCTCCACCACCCTCCCACTCAATTCCTTCAAGAAAAACTTTTCCTCGAGAAAGGACCCGATTCTAGAAACAATCCCTTATTGCTTTCGGATCTGAGACAGGAGGTATACCCAACTGTTTTGGGTGTCCTATGAAGATGCATTTATCCGCTTTGGGTTCGAGCTTATCATCCTGAAACTTTTTTCACATAAGCGTCGCAGCCCCAAACTTTTAAGAAATGACAGCTTAGGTTTCTCTAAACCATAGTTCATATGGTGTCATCTCATCGGAATTAGGTGGTGCCCCTTTTAAAGTGAATGTGGTTGTCTCTAATGCCTAACCCATAAACTATTGTGGTAATTCGATAAGAGGCATCATGGTATGCATCATATCCAATAGGGTGCAGTTATGATGTTCGGACACACCATCACAGTATGGTGTTCCAGGCTGTATTAGTCGTGAAACAATTTCCACAATATCTTAATTCTGTGCCAAACTCGTAATTCAAATATTCATCTCTATGATCATATCATAGATATTTTATCCTCTTGTCACGACGATCTTTCAACTTCACCCTGAAATTACTTGAACCTTTCAATAACTCAGACTCGTGATTCATCAAGTAAATATACTCAACATCTACTCAAATCATCTGTGAAGTAAGAGCATAACGATATCCACTACATGCCTCAGCACTCATTGGACTGCACTCATCAAAATGTATTACTTCCAACAAGTTGCTTTCTAGTTCCATTTTACTGAAAACGAGGCTTTTAGTCATCTTGCCCATGTGGTATGATTTGCATGTCTCAAGTGATTCAAAATCAAGTGAGTCCAAACGCTCCATTTGCATGGAGTTTCTTCATGCATATACACCAATAGACATGGTTCGCATGCCTCAAACTTTTCAAAAATGAGTGAGCCCAAAGATCCATCAACATGGAGCTTCTTCATGCGTTTTATACCGATATGACTTACGTGGCAGTGCCACAAGTAGGTGGTACTATCATTACTATCTTATATCTTTTGGCATGAACATGTGTATCACTACGATCGAGATTCAATAAACCATTCATTTTAGGTGCAAGACCATTGAAGGTATTATTCAAATAAACAGAGTAACCATTATTCTCCTTAAATGAATAACCGTATTGCGATAGACATAATCCAATCACGTCTATGCTCAACGCAAACACCAATCTCGATGGTAGAGGGAGCGTGCGATGCTTGATCATATCAACATTGGAAACACTTCCAACACATATCGTCAGCTCACCTTTAGCTAGTCTCCGTTTATTCCATAGCTTTTATTTGGAGTTACTAACACTTAGCAACCGAACCGGTATCTAATACCCTGGTGCTACTAGGAGTACTAGTAAAGTACACATCAACACAATGTATATCCAATATACTTCTATCGACCTTGCCAGCCTTCTCATCTACCAAGTATCTAGGGTAATTCTGCTCCAGTGGCTGTTCCCTTTATTACAGAAGCACTTAGTCTCGGGTTTGGGTTCAACCTTGGGTTTCTTCACTAGAGCAGCAGCTGATTTGCCGTTTCATGAAGCATCCCTTTTTGCCCTTGCCCTTCTTGAAACTAGTGGTTTCACCAACCATCAACAATTGATGCTCCTTCTTGATCTCTACTTTTGTGGTGTCAAACATCGCGAATATCTCAAGGATCATCATATATGTCCCTGATATATTATAGTTCATCACGAAGCTCAAGCAGCTTGGTGGTAATGACTTCGGAGAACCATCACTATCTCATCTGGAAGATCAACTCCCACTCGATTCAAGCGATTGTTGTACGCAGACAATCAGAGCACAAGTTCAACAATTGAGCTTTTCTCCTTAGTTTGTAGGCTAAGAAAATCGTCGGAGGTCTTATACCTCTTGACATGGGCACGAGCCTGAAATCCCAATTTCAGCCCTCGAAACATCTCATATGTTCCGCGATGTTTCAAAACCGTCTTCGGTGCCTCAACTCTAAGCCATTTAACTGAACTATCACGTAGTTATCAAAACGTGTATGTCAGATGTTCGCAACATCCACAGACGACGTTCGAGGTTCAGCACACCGAGCGGTGCATTAAGGACATAAGCCTTCTATGAAGCAATGAGGACAATCCTCAGTTTGCGGACCTAGTCCGCATAATTTCTACTATCAACTTTCAACTAATTTTTTTCTCTAGGAACATATCTAAATAGTAGAACTAAAGCGCGAGCTACGACATAATTTGCAACATCCTTTTTGACTATGTTCAGGATAAACAAGTTCATCTTATGAACTCCCACTCAGATAGACATCCCTCCAGTCATCTAAGTGATTACATGATCTGAGTCAACTAGGCCGTGTCCGAGTATCACGTGAGACGGACTAGTCAACATCGGTGAACATCTTCATGTTGATCGTATCTTCTATACGACTCATGCTCGACCTTTCGGTCTTTTGTGTTTCGAGGCCATGTCTGTACACATGCTAGGCTCGTCAAGTCAACCTAAGTGTTTCGCGTGTGTAAATCTGTCTTACACCCGTTGTATGTGAACGTAAGAATCTAACACCGATCATCACGTGGTGCTTCGAAACAACGAACTGTCGCAACGGTGCACAGTTAGGGGGAACACTTTCTTGAAATTATTATGAGGGATCATCTTATTTACTACCGTCATTCTAAGTAAACAAGATGCATAAACATGATAAACATCACATGTAATCAAATAATAGTGACATGATATGGCCAATATCATATAGCTCCTTTGATCTCCATCTTGGGGCTCCATGATCATCTTGTCACCGGCATGACACCATGATCTCCATCATCATGATCTCCATCATCGTGTCTCCATGAAGTTGTCACGTCATCTATTACTTCTACTACTACAGCTAATGGTTAGCAATAAAGTAAAGTAATTACATGACGTTTATGTTGACACGCAGGTCATAAATAAATTAAGACAACTCCTATGGCTCCTACCGGTTGTCATACTCATTGACATGCAAGTCGTGATTCCTATTACAAGAACATGATCAATCTCATACATCACATATATCATTCATCACATCCTTTTGGCCATATCACATCACATAGCATACCCTGCAAAAACAAGTTAGACGTCCTCTAATTGTTGTTTGCATGTTTTACGTGCCTGCTATGGGTTTCTAGCAAGAACGTTTCTTACCTACGCAAAGACCACAACGTGATATGCCAATTGCTATTTACCCTTCATAAGGACCCTTTTCATCGAATCCGATCCGACTAAAGTGGGAGAGACAGACACCCGCTAGCCACCTTATGCAACTAGTGCATGTCAGTCGGTGGAACCAGTCTCACGTAAGAGTACGTGTAAGGTCGGTCCGGGCCACTTCATCCCACGATGCCGCCGAATCAAGATAAGACTAGTAATGGCAAGCATATTGAACAAAATCAATGCCCACAACAACTTTGTGTTCTACTCGTGCATAGAAACTACGCATAGACCTAGCTCATGATGCCATTGTTGGGGAACGTAGCAGAAATTCAAAATTTTCCTACGTATCACCAAGATCTATCTATGGAGAAACCAGCAACGAGGGGAAGGAGAGTGCATCTACATACCCTTGTAGATCGCTAAGCGGAAGCGTTCAAGAGAACGGGGTTGATGGAGTCGTACTCGTCGTGATCCAAATCACCGATGATCCTAGTGCCGAACGGACGGCACCTCCGCGTTCAACACACGTACAGCCCGGTGACGTCTCCCATGCCTTGATCCAGCAAGGAGAGAGGGAGAGGTTGAGGAAGACTCCATCCAGCAGCAGCACAACGGCGTGGTGGTGGTGGAGGAGCATGGCTATCCTGCAGGGCTTCGCCAAGCACCACAGAAGAGGAGGAAGAAGAGATGCAGGGCTGCACCTACGAGAGATCGAATCGCGTGTTATGGGCAGCCCTAGGCCTCACTATATATAGGGGAGAGGGAGGAGGGTGCGCCCCCTCTAGGGTTCCCACACCTAGGGGGGGTGGCAGCCCTAGATGGGAAGCAAGGGGCGGCCAAGAGGGGAGAGATGGAGGCGCCCCCTAGGGTGGGCCATAGGCCCATCTAAGCCTAGGGTTTCCTCCTTTTTTCCTCCTAGCTGCCCCTTGGGCCTTGTGGGAGGCGCACCAGCCCACTCAGGGGCTGGTCCCTCACCACTCTTGGCCCATGCAAGCCTCCGGGGTTGGTGGCCTCACTTGGTGGACCCCCGGGACCCTCCCGGTGGTCCCGGTACATTACCGATAAACCCCGAAACTCTTCCGGTGACCAAAACAAGATTTCCTATATATAAATCTTTGCCTCCGGACCATTCTGGAACTCCTCGTGACGTCAGGGATCTCATCCGGGACTCCGAACAACATTCGGTAACCACATACAAACTTCCTTTATAACCCTAGCATCATCGAACCTTAAGTGTGTAGACCCTACGGGTTCGGGAGACATGCAGACATGACCGAGACGTTCTCCGGTCAATAACCAACAGCGGGATCTGGATACCCATGTTGGCTCCCACATGTTCCACGATGATCTCATCGGATGAACCACGATGTCAAGGACTTAATCAATCCCGTATACAATTCCCTTTGTCTAGCGGTATTGTACTTGCCCGAGATTCGATCGTCGGTATCCTGATACCTTGTTCAATCTCGTTACCGGCAAGTCTCTTTACTCGTTCCGTAACACATCATCCCGTGATCAACTCCTTGATCACATTGTGCACATTATGATGATGTCCTACCGAGTGGGCCCAGAGATACCTCTCCGCTTACACGGAGTGGCAAATCCCAGTCTCGATTCGTGCTAACCCAACAGACACTTTCGGAGATACCTGTAGTGCACCTTTATAGTCACCCAGTTATGTTGTGACGTTTGGTACACCCAAAGCATTCCTACGGTATCCGGGAGTTGCAAAATCTCATGGTCTAAGGAAATGATACTTGACATTAGGAAAGCTTTAGCACACGAACTACACGATCTAGTGCTATGCTTAGGATTGGGTCTTGTCCATCACATCATTCTCCTAATGATGTGATCCCGTTATCAACGACATCCAATGTCCATGGTCAGGAAACCGTAACCATCTATTGATCAACGAGCTAGTCAACTAGAGGCTTACTAGGGACATGGTGTTGTCTATGTATCCACACATGTATCTGAGTTTCCTATCAATACAATTCTAGCATGGATAATGAACGATTATCATGAACAAGGAAATATAATAATAATCAATTTATTATTGCCTCTAGGGCATATTTCCAACAAGTTGCACACTACTTCTTAGATCATTCTGTTACAGTCATTAGCAACGCTCCATTGTCAGAGATTCTGCACAACAGGGATGCAACTGGTCGAGTGGCAAATGGGCGATTGAACTCTTTCCCTTGGATATCAAGTTTGAGGCAAAGAAAGCTATCAAGTCCCAAGTAATAGCAGATTTCCTCGCCGAGTGGAACAAACAACAACTGCCGACTCAAGTTCACTCGGAGCACTGGACCATGTTCTTTGACGGATCCAAGATGTTGAACGGTTCTGGTGCTGGAGTAGTTCTGGTATCCCCCCGAGGAGACAAGCTCAGATATGTCCTCCAGATTCACTTTGATTCCTCCAACAATGAAGCAGAGTATGAAACACTCATGTATGGGTTGCACATGGCCATCTCACTCAGTGTCCGTCGCCTCATGGTCTATGGAGACTCAGATTTGGTAGTTAATCAAGTGATGAAGGAGTGGGACGTCAGAAGCCCAGCCATGACTGGTTACTGCAACGCGGTGAGAAAGCTTGAGAAGAAGTTCGAGGGGTTAGAACTCCACCACATCCCCCGATTGAAAAATCAAGCAGCCGATGAATTGGCAAAGATAGGTTCCAAGAGAGAGGCCATTCCTAGCAATGTGTTCTTGGAGCATATTCACACGCCGACAGTTCAGGAAGACCCTTCCATTGAAGAGCCCCCACAACCCAAGAGCGCCACGGATCCGACTAAAGTCGAGGTCCCAGCTGTGGTCGACCTAATCATGGAGGTTCTGGCCATTACTCCCAACTGGACGGTGCCCTACATTGCGTACATCCTCAGGAAAGAGCTCCCAGAGGATGAATAAGAAGCTCGACAGATCGTCCGCCGATCTAAAGCTTTTACTGTGATAAGAGGGCAGTTGTTCAAAGAAAGTGTGACTGGAGTCGGTCAGAAGTGCATAACACCAGAAGAAGGTCGAATGATCCTCAATGACATCCACTCGGGGACCTGTGGTCACCATGCGTCCTCTCGGGCCATCATGGCTAAAGCATACCGAGCTGGATTCTATTGGCCATGAGCAAATGAGATGGCGAAAGATATAGTCGACAGATGTGAAGGCTGTCAATTTTACTCCGATATGTCTCACAAGCCAGCGTCAGCCCTGAAGACCATCCCCCTCGTCTGTGTAGCGACCCGACCTCAGACGGTCAAGTCTCTGTGTTTAAGTGTCATCCCTGGATCGGTATGCTGACACACACAGTACTCGAGAATTTATAACAGAGGTAAATCACATGAAAAAGTAACGTAAATACTATTACCTCAATCCAAATATCGGAAGTAACAACAAGGTTGTGGATTCCCATCAACACCAACGGCAAAGTTGAGTGTAGAAATCGTAACCCTAACGTATCACTTACTCGTTGTAAGAAGTCCTGCAACATGAGACGTTGCAGCCACAAAGGGTCAGTACATTGAATGTACTGGCAAATTCACACCATAGGAGAATGATGAATAAAGTCTATCACTACATGCATATTTGGCTGGTGGAAAAGCTCTATGGTTATAGTTTTTGCGAAAAGCCAATTTTTCCCTACTGCAAAGGAATATATTTTATTTAACTACAAAGTTGGTTGAAAATATTGAGAAGGTTCCTCCAACTCAATCCCAAAATAATAATCATTAACCCAACAAATTATTTAAGTAACGTGATCAGATCAATATGATAATCCAAGTACAAGAGACTCAAGATTGTCCATAACGGGGACACGGCTAACCATGATTAGTTTATACACTTTGCAGAGGTTTGCGCACTTTTCCCCACAAGACTCGATCGCCTCCGTTGGATTTCTCGCACTACATGGTGTTTGAGAAACGGATGACCGAGACACAGTCTTTCAGAAACATTAACTCTCTACTCCGGGCAGACCATACCAGACCTACAACCCACTACCTGCTGATCCACCTCTTCAAGAGCTTCACATAACTTACTCAACTATGCTAGAGCCCATAATAGCTTGTGGTTGCACACGGAAGTTTCTAGCATGAATAATCTTATGATCCCTTTGGGCCTGGGTGGCGGACCGTAGGATGATCACACGGTATATCCCCAGGACCTCCTATGACAACACTGGTATTTCCCCAGGTGTCCGGGCAAGTCCACTGGTATATCCCCAGGGTGCCCCAACCAATCCACCCAGATGTGTATTAAAGTAGCCACCTTAAGTTAAACCTTAGTTAACAATAATCTCTCACATCTTTCATGAATTCTTTCAAACCAATCCACGTCTACGTGCATAGCATAGCGATATAAGCATAACGTATAAGTAACTCCCAGGGTTTGATAATAAAATGGCAATAGGTTCTACCTTATCATCTACTTCCCAACCCACATGTTAATGACATCCTAACCATGCAATGTTTGAGGATTGGAACTAATGCATAAAAACTAGGTGATAAAGGGTATGATCAAAGTGTGAACTTGCCTGCAATGTTGATGTAGATGATTCGCACTCAAAACTCTTAATAGTTCTACTCGTCACACTCCGTTCAATCTGTCGTGAGCAAGCAATAGTAACCACACATAAGCAATCACTCAGAAGATCGGGAAGATCGAAGAAGACAATTCGGTAAACGTCCAAACCAAGCAAATAACTCTTGCAACATAAAAAAATTTCTAACAGTACCAAAATTAAGTGAATTTGGCCTTATCAGAAAGTTTAGGTCAAGAGCTTCGATTTCCAAAAAGATTCAACTAAATCGGAGTTACGAAACTCAAGTTATGTTCAAAAGAAGTTTGAATATGAATCTGAACAAAATTCGAAATTTGAAAATTTCGAACAGTTCATGTGACAGGTTCACTGGATAGGTGAAAACAAGATGAAGCTATAGGCGCTGGTTTTATCTAATTTGGATAAACGAGTGAAAAATTATGGCTATTTGAAAAATCAACGTCAAGCTGTTTTACGAAAAAAATAGCTACGGTTAAGGTCTAACGTATAAATACATAGACTAATTGATAATCTAATTATTCTATCATATTAGTCTAAAAAAATAATAAACTACGAAATTATAAGAAGAAAAAAAACAAAGAAAGATATCTTTATAAGGCAGAGAAAAGACAACTTTGGAGAGAGGAGACAACTTCCAGAAATCGCGCCGGAGAGGAGAAATATATTTTTCTTAAATGAATCTAGTCAAACTAAAATATTGATTTAACCCGAATCGGATAATTTTTGGAGGCTCTATGGGTCTATATTTATTGGTGGGAAAGAGGATTAGGGGTTAAAGGATAGGCAATGTGGGACTAAATGTAGACGAAGATATACGAAACAGAGAAGAAAAGAGGCGGATGGGCCTAAAGGCCTTTGGCCGGCCGCACGCGCACGCTGCGGCTGCGGTTTTTTTAAAAAAAAATCGGCCTAAGAGAAAAAAAAGGCTGGCTGGGCCTGGCCCATTTAAGAGAGAAAAAAACACTGGGGCGCCAGAAGCTACTATACTGCGCATGTAGGCGATAAATAAATATGGGCTGCACGTAAAGTTTTTTTTCAAATAGAAACAGAAGGAAAACCGAATAGCAAAGATAAAACAAAAAATTTATATAGGCATATAATATACCATAAATTGCAAAAAAAGTTTTCTACAACATGAACATTTTTATAATGCTGCATAAAATCCTCACAAATTTAGATAATTCAAAGAGTGCTACTGGTCTAGTAAAATCCAATAAAAATCATTTTAAAATATCAAAATGATTTCAAATTTATTTATCTCCAATTTTCTGTTGTAGGGAATCATGTTACCCTATTTTCCATATATTTTATTTTTGGAGAAAAATAATTTGAATAAAACTCAAATAACTCCAAATTCAAAATAAATTCAAAAGAAATTTGAATTTAATTCTTTGAAACTCCCAACTCATATTTCATATAATTTGAAGAAGTCATTTTATCTTCTCTCATGAAAATCATTGAGCTGCATGAAGTTTATGAATTAAAATATTTCCAAATGAAATTCAATTATTTTCAAATACCCTTTCATTTAATTTAAATGGAAGAAGTCATATCATCTTCGCTCAAGGGTTTTGTATTTGAAAAGAATTCACGGATATCATAAATACAAAAATGGAAGTTTGGGAAAGTCCTTTTATTCCCTCTCATTTAACTTTCAAAAAGTTCGAATTCACTCACTTTCAGTCAATCAATCAAACAATCAATCAAATGTATCTATTTAATATAACATTCCAAAATTTAGAATTTTGGGATGTTACAGTCTGGCCCTTCGCTGTTTGGGGACTGGATATGGTTGGACCGCTGAGGACCGGTAGAAGTGGCTTCACTCACGTGCTCATTGCAGTCGGCAAGTTTACCAACTGGATCGAAGCCAAACCCATCAAGAACCTTGACGCTAGCACCGCTGTCAGTTTTATAAGAGAATTGGCGTTTCGATATGGATTACCACACAGCATCATCACGGACAACGGATCGAACTTCGATTCCGATGAGTTCAGAATTTTCTGTGCCTCTCAGGGCACTCGAGTCGACTATGCTTCTGTTGCTCACCCGCAGTCGAACGGACAAGCAGAAAGAGCCAATGGCCTAATTCTCAAAGGACTGAAGCCCCGACTGATGCGTGATCTCAAACACGCAGCAGGTGCTTGGGTTGATGAACTTCTGTCAGTTCTGTGGGGTTTATGGACAACTCCTAATCGGTCGAATGGAAGAACTCCTTTCTTCTTAGTCTATGGAGCCGAAGCTGTTCTGCCAAGTGACTTGCTCCACAACGCACCCCGAGTTGAACTCTTCTCCGAAGTAGAAGCAGAGCAGGCCCGGCAAGATTCAGTCGATCTCTTAGAGGAGGAAAGAGAGATGGCCTTGATCCGCTCGACCATTTATCAGCAAGATTTGCGTCGATTCCACGCCAGGAATGTGACGGGTCGGGCCTTTCAAGAAGGAGACTTGGTTCTTCGAGTGGATCAGCAGAAACCACACAAGCTCGCTCCAACATGGGAAGGCCCCTTCATCCTCACCAAAGTTCTCCACAACGGAGCATACCATCTTTACAGTATCGAGCATAAGAAAGACGAGCCACGGGCTTGGAACGCGGAGCTACTCCGCCCCTTTTATACTTAAACACTCATTCAAATAAAATGTAATAAGCAACACCTTTTGTAATTCGTTTATCAAAGACAAGAGCTTACGGTTCTCTCATTCGATTGTGTTGTTCTTATTTACTCCTGAAATCCCCCAGTGGGTGGGCTTAGTCACGAATCCGTTCCGCCTAAGTTTGAAAAAATCCTACCGAGTGAAGAGCAATCCTTCCACTCGGGGGCATAGCTGCAGTCGAGCACTCGCCTAAGTTCTCTCACTAAAAGGCTTAACGGCAGTCCAGCACTCGCCTAAGTTTGGAAAAATCCTACCGAGTGGAGAGCAGTCCTCCCACTCAGGGGCTTAGCTGCAGTCGAGCACTCGCCTAAGTTCTCTCACTAAGAGGCTTAACAGCAGTCCAGCACTCGCCTAAGTTTGAAAAAATCCTGCCGAGTGGAGAGCAGTCCTCCCACTCGGGGGGCTTAGCTACAGTCGAGCACTCGCC
>NC_057812.1:709117902-709138402 GCF_018294505.1 Triticum aestivum | reverse complement strand
AGTGGAGAGCAGTCCTCCCACTCGGGGGTTTAGCTGCAGTCGAGCACTCGCCTAAGTTCTCTCACTAAGAGGCTTAACGGCAGTCCAGCACTCGCCTAAGTTTGAAAAAATCCTACCGAGTGGAGAGTAGTGCGCCCACTCGGGGGCTTAGCTGCAGTCGAGCACTCGCCTAAGTTCTCTCACTAAGAGGCTTAACGGCAGTCCAGCACTCGCCTAAGTTTGGAAAAATCCTACCGAGTGGAGAGCAATCCTCCCACTCGGGGGCTTAGCTGCAGTCCAGTACTCGCCTAAGTTTGAGACCCATCCCTATCTGCAGTCCAGCACTCGACTGCAACCTTCTTCTTCGGAGCTGCGGCACTAATACAACGTTCGCTCCATCCCTATCCGCAAGGACGACGAGGTGCAGGTCGACTGCCACGTTCTCCTTCGGAGCTGCGGCACAAATACAACGTCTGCTCCACCCCTATCCGCAAGGACGAAGAGGTGCAGCAAGCAAAGTCCATCCGAAGGCAAACACAAGCACATTCGGAGATAAACCAAATTCAGATAAATACTAAAAGGTTCCAAGCAGCGAATCAAAAGTACTTGGGCACCAAGCCCGAAGGAGTTTAACGGTTACAGAAACCACTCGGCATTCCGAGGCAAATTTAAAGCGTATCCAAGTTTCATAAGATTGTTCACTCAGCCGGAGGAGGACTAGCAGGCTCCACGAATGAGTCCAGATCGATCCCATGAGCGATCCGAGTGGCGGCAGCAATGAAAGTCTCCATGAAGGACTGGAAGTCGTGCTTTTCGGTGTTAGCGACTTTGATCGCAGCCAGCTTGTCTTCACGAACCTCCTTGCAATAGACTCGCACCAGGGACAGCGCCACGTCAGCACCACACCGGGCGGAGCATTTCTTCCATTCTTGCACTCGGTCAGGGATCTCGTTCAGTCGAGTCATCAGAGATTCCAGATCATTCTGAAGCGTCGCCTCCGGCCAAAGTGTCGAGTCGATTTGAGAGACAACCTCCTTCAGGCGTGCGAGGTAGCTTGTGGCACTGGCGATACGGGACTCCAGTCGGAGAACGTTCATCACAGTTTCGTCGCAGACCGGGGAAGCGGTAGGGTCCAGACCCGTCTCGACCCTCCCAGTTTCTTCGTCAAAGTCTTGACAAACTTCTGCAGCCAAAAGTCAGTTCAATCAACCGAGCAAAATCCGATGGCAAACATCAACACAGTCGGATTAAAAGAAATACCTCCCAGCACGAGATAAAGCTTCTTGGCGAGGGTCCTCAGATAAGCTTCTGTGTCGTTCCTCTTGTGGATCGCAGACTCCAACTTTTCGTTCAGGGCGACCTTATCCTTCTTCAGGCTGGTCACTTCACGGTTAGCTTCATTAAGAAAAGATGTCAATCTAGTCACCTCTCCTTCAAGCGTTCCGACTAAAGCAAGCTTCTTCTCTGCGAGAGCGGTTTTGTCTTGGGCTGCTTTTTGCGCGGTGGCGAGGTCCGAGTCCTTCTTGTCCAGAGCCAACTTCATTTTCTCTGCAAAATAAATAATCGAATCAAAAAAGAGATCAAAGAGATATATTGAAATTCAGTCGGCAATCAGTTACCTTCCATACAAGCGGCCTCGTCTTGAGCTTTTTTCAGATTTTGCTGAGCCAATTCCAAGTCTAAGTTGAGTTGCCTCTGCTTCTCTTCGAGTTCGGCAAACTTGGAGATAAGAGTACAAGACTTCTACAGGAGGCAAGAGACAGGTCAATTGATAGGTTCGAAAGCAGTTCATTTCCGAATGAATAAAACCTAAAGAAGTGGACAACAAGCTGTTCAGACCCCAGTCGACTGCCAGCAGTCGACTGGGGTCTCGGGGACTACACCCAGTGGGTGCACTTGGCGTGCCCCCACCGGTTCTGATCCCACTCGCCCGGCCTGCCGAAGTCGAGTGCAAGGAGTAAAAAAAAAAAAGAGAGAGAGAGAGAGAGAGAGAGAGAGAGAGAGAACAATTGCGCCGTCAAGAAAAGCAGAACTCAGACCATAGTCGACTGCCAGCAGTCGACCGCGGTCTCGGGGACTACACCCAGTGGGTGCACTTGGCGTGCCCTGTAACACCCTCGATGTGCCTATATCTCCTACGTGTCGAAGCACGACTTAGAGGCATAACCGCATTGAAAGCAATGTCGCAAGTAAGGCAATCTTCACAACATCCCATGTAAATAGATAATAAAAGGGAAGGTACATAGTTGGCTTACAATCGCCATGTCAAACAAAGTACATAAATAGCATTACACCATCCAATCACTCATGGCCCGACTACGGTGCCAAAATAAAATATCAACCCAACATGCGACACGGTCCCGATCGCCCCAACTGGGCACCACTACTGATCATCAGGGAAAGACACATAGTAACGGCGTGAGTCCTCGTCGAACTCCCACTTGAGCTCAAGCGCATCATTTGGAACGGAGTCATCAGGCCCTGCGTCTGGTTTAGAAGTAATCTGTGAGCCACAGGGACTCAGCAATCTCGCACCCTCGCGATCAAGACTATTTAAGCTTATAGGAAAGGTAAGGTAATAAGTGGAGCTGCAGCAAGCGACTTGCATATATGGTGGCTAGCCTGTTCGCAAAAGAGAGCGAGAAGAGAAGGCAAAGCACGAACGAAGAACTAGAGAACAAACTACGACAAGCATTACTCCAACACCGTGTTCACTTCCCGGACTCCGCCGAGAAGAGACCATCACGGTAACTCACACAGTTGATTCATTTTAATTAAGTTAAGGTTCAAGTTATCTACAACCAGACATTAACAAATTCCCATCTGCCCATAACCGCGGGCACGGCTTTTGAAAGTTCAAATCCATGCAGGGGAGTCCCAACTTAGCCCATGACAAGCTCTCACGGTCAACAAAGGATATATCTTCTCCCGAGACATTCCGATCAGACTTGGCATCCCGGTTCTACAAGACAACCCGACAAGTTAAAACAAATCCAGCAACACCGCCCGAATGTGCCGACAAATCCCGATAGGAGCTGCACATATCTCGTTCTCAGGGCACACTCAGATGAGCTCTCCATACAACTAAAAACCAAACCTCGAGTTTCCCCGAGGGGGCGCTGCACAGGACTCTAGTTTGGACCAACACACAGAGGAGCACTGGCCCGGGGGGTTTAAAATAAGATGACCCTTGGGCTCCGGAAACCCAAGGGAAAAAGAGGCTAGGTGGAAAATGGTAAAACCAAGGTTGGGCATTGCTGGAAGAGCTTTATTCAAGGCGATTTGTCAAGGGGTTCCCATTATCACCCAACCGCGTAAGGAACGCAAAATCCGGGAACATAACACCGATATGACGGAAACTAGGGCGGCAAGAGTGGAACAAAACACTAGGCAAAAGGCCGAGCCTTCCACCCTTTACCAAGTATATAGATACATTAAGATAATAAGATAATATAATGATATCCCTACAAGAAAATAATGTTCCAACGAGGAACGAACTCCAATCTTCACCTGCAACTAGCAACGCTATAAGAGGGGCTGAGCAAAGTGGTAACATAGCCAATCAACGGTTTGCTAGGACATGGTGGGTTAGAGGTTTGACATGGCAATTTGGGAGGCATGATAAGCAAGTGGTAGGAATCGTAGCATAGGCATAGCAAAAGAATGAGCATCTAGCAAAGCAAAGATAGAAGTGATTTCGAGGGTATGATCATCTTGCCTGCAAAGTTGTCAGAGTTGACTGGATCCTCGAAAGCAAACTCAACGAGCTCCTCGTTAACGAACTCGTCTCCCGGCTCTACCCAAACAAGACAAACAAGCAAGAGGAACACAATCAACCACATGCACAACTCAAACAACATGATGCAAACATGGTATGCTATGCGGGATGCGATATGCGATGCATATGCAAGATTTGACAAGGGATGAATGAACCTAGCCTCAACTTGGAAATCCAAGAGTGCCACTAGAAAGGTGAGGTGATTTCGGTTGAAATCGATATAAAGAACACCGGAATCGGAGACACGGTTTGGAAATGGCAAGCAAAACAAATATGGCACCGGTCTGCGATAAACAGCAAGTAGTCATCTAAATGCAACAAGTTAAACATGCTACAGCACTCAAACATGTCAACAAAATACATGGCAGGGATCCATTCATAATGCTTGACAAAAGATGAACACTGAGCTACGGCCAATTCATCCATTAACAGGTTCAAAGAAGCATGACAAAAGTGCAATTGGTAAACAGGTTTCAGACTTAGTGAAATTAACACTTGTCTGGAATTTCAGATCAGGTAGCACACTTTGGAGCAAGAAAACTATATGATACAGGAACTTAACATGGCAAAGTAAGGCATGGCATGGAGCTACTCAAAGAGCTTAACAAAAGTCCCTTAGTGATCTTGAGCCAAAAGGGATCATAAAATACAATTGCAAGCATGTGAACATGGCAAAAACATAATCAGATCACAGACTTAGTGAAAAACTGGAATATGCAAATCTGATATCAAGTAGGCATGTTTACGAGCTCGATGCACTCACTACAGAGCATGTCACATCAATAATACACATTATATAAGCTAGACATGGCAAGAACAACAACATAGCATGCACGGATCAACTACAACATCCTCGGCAAAATTGCTAACAAGTAGACAATCTTCCCAGATTCATGAAATAGCAAAAGTAGGGCTTGATTGACTCAAGATAGGGTGCTCCATAATTGCAAAAAAATACATGGATGGATAGAGCACCACAAGGTTAACAAATCATCCTTACTGATCATCTTTAAAAGAGGCACGGATCACTAGGAAACAACACGAACATATGGCATATTGATAAAAACAGATCAAGGACTTAGTGGAATTGCTAAGTCCCTGAAATCCGCATTAACAAATGCACGACTTTGCAAGCTTGTGCTAGTCACCACACACATCACAAAAATACATGGATAGCACCTCTGGAAAGATGGCAAAGCATATAACAAAACACATGTAGAGCTCAGGAGCATATCAACAATAATATCATACTTGGATCACATAACTATTCCTCAACATGCAACAAAGAGTCACTCCAAAGTCACTAATAGCGGAGAACGAACGAAGAGATTATGGTAGGGTACGAAACCACCTCAAAGTTATTCTTTCCAATCAATCCGTTGGGCTATTCCTATAAGTGTCACAAACAGCCCTAGAGTTCGTACTAGAATAACACCTTAAGACACAAATCAACCAAAACCCTAATGTCACCTAGATACTCCAATGTCACCTCAAGTATCCGTGGGTATGATTATACGATATGCGTCACACAGTCTCAGATTCATCTATTCAACCAAAACAAAGGACCTCAAAGAGTGCCCCAAAGTTTCTACCGGAGAATCACGACGAAAACGTGTGTCAACCCCTATGCATAGGTTCATGGGCCGAACCCGCAAGTTGGTCACCAAAACATACATCAAGTGAATCACGTGATATCCCATTGTAACCACAGATATGCACGGCAAGACATACATCAAGTGTTCTCAAATCTTTAAAGATTCAATCTGATAAGATAACTTCAAAGGGGAAACTCAATTCATTACAAGAGAGTAGAGGGGGGAAGAAACATCATAGGATCCAAATATAATAGCAAAGCTCGCGATACATCAAGATTGTATCATCTCAAGAACACGAGAGAGAGAGAGAGAGAGAGAGAGAGAGAGAGAGAGATCAAACACATAGCTACTGGTACATACCCTCAGCCCCGAGGGAGAACTACTCCCTCCTTGTCATGGAGAGCACCGAGATGATGAAGATGGACACCAGAGAAGGATTGCCCCCTCCGGCAGAGTGCCGGAATGGGTCTAGATTGGCTTTCGGTGGCTACGTAGGCTTCTGGCGGCGGAATTCCCGTTCTATTGTGTTTTCGGATGTTTTTAGGGTATATGGAGATATATAGACGGAAGAAGTACGTCAGGGGAGCCACGAGGGGCCCACGAGGGTGGAGGGCGCGCCCAGGGGGTGGGCGCGCCCCCTACCTCGTGGCCTCCTCGAAGATTCCCTTACGTGCACTTCAAGTCTTCTGGGCTTCTTTCCTTCCAAAAATGGGTTTCGTGAAGTTTCAGGTCAATTGGCCTCCGTTTGGTTTTCCTTTTCTTCGAAACCCTAAAACAAGGTAAAAACAGAAACTGGCACTGGGCTCTGGGTTAATAGGTTAGTCCCAAAAATGATATAAAAGTGTATAATAAATCCCATAAGCATCCAAAACAATAGATAATATTGCATGGAGCAAGCAAAAATTTTAGATACGTTGGAGACGTATCAAAGGCCTACATCTACCAAGACATAACAGGTGCTATTTACTCTGTTCATTTGACCGAAAATTAATTCCGTCAAGAATTTTCTACCGGCTTGTACTACTTTGTGTACATAGATTCATCTACTCATGGCTACCATGACTACCACAAAGTATGATCTTCTGCTGCTGACCGTGACACAAGGTTTACTCTATGGCAAGTCAAGATGCGGGCGTTGTTGGCACATGCCGACTATGATGATGCACTGGATAGTTTTGGGAAGAACCGAATTCAGGATTGGACCAACGAGGAGAAATGAAGGGATCGTAAGGCTCTGTCACAAATTCAACTCTATTTGCATAATAATATTTTGCAGAAAGTTTTGAGCGAGAAAACTGCTGCCGCTCTATTGTTAAAGTTGGAACGGATTTACATGACAAAAGATCTTACCAGCAAGATGCATCTAAAGCAAATATTATTCTTGCACAGGTTACCCGAGGTTGGTAATGTTTTGAATCATATTTCAGAATTTAAAGATACCATATTCGATCTAGCTGCAATGGATGTTAAATATGAAGAGGAATATATTGCTTTAATGTTACTTTGTTCACTGTCAAGTTCTTGTTTCAATTTTAGAGACACCATATTATACAGTCGTGATACTCTCACACTTAATGAAGTTTATGAAGCTTTGAACTCTAAGGAGAAGATGAAACTAAGGGTGCCTCATGATGGTTCATATTCATCCCAAGCTGAGGGATTATCCATTCGTGGCAGGGCAAATGAGAAGAACTCACATAATGGTAACATATTCAAAAGTAAAAACGGCTACAGGGCCGGTCACAATTCAGAGACAAGAAATGTTGCAGATATTGCAAGAGAGATGGGCATGACATCTTAGAATGTTTCAAGTTGCAGAACAAGGAAAAGGGGAAAGGTAACACAAACAAGGTGAAATTTCTACTAATGTTGCTCGTGATGATAGTTCCGATGATGCTCTTGTTCTTATTGTTGGATGTGCTGACACCAATGATAAGTGGGTACATGATACTGCACGTACTTTTCATATGTGCCCACATAGAGATTGGTTTACTACTTTTGATTCTACTATTTCTGCTGGTTCTGTTTTGGGTTTTGATAATTCACCATGCAAGATTGAAGGCATATGTTCTGTTTGAATCAAGATGTTTGATGGCACAGTCAGAACTTTGATAGATGTTCAATATATTCCGAAGATGAAGAGAAATCTTATCTCTATGAGTGCCCTTGATGCAAAAGGGTACAAATATTCAGGTGGAGATAGTGTTTTGAAAGTCACCAAAGGTTCTCCTATTGTGATGAAAGGTGATCTTAGTTCGACCAATGGTCTTTCTTACCTTCAAGGTTCTACCGTTTCGGGTAAGACTACTCCAGCAATTTCAAAGATTTCTGATTGTGATGCAGCTAACCTTTGACATATGCATCTTGGACATATGAGTGAACTTGGTTTTGCAGAGTTAAATAAGAGAGGTCTTCTTGATGGATATGAAACTGGTAAATTGAAATTTTGTGAGCATTGTATCTTCGACAAGCACAAGAGGGTGAAGTTCAAAACTTCGGTTCGTACAACTGAAGGTATTCTTGATTATGTTCATTCTGATTTATGAGGACCATCTCGCAAAAAGTCACTCATCGGTGCTAGTTACATGCTGACTATTATCTATTATATAATTAAAATGAAAGTCAAACAAGCCATCACATGTATCCACATACGCTAATATTATTATGACCATTTGATCAGATTAATAACGGCTGAGATTTAAAAGTTTTTATGTAACATGATAACATGTATGTTTTAGCATATTGAACCGTCACGTCTCTCTATTATTTAAGGGGCCGTCACGTCTATACCAAGTCTCCTGTTAAAAAAAGGTACTAGAAATCTGCACGTTGCTATACTTCACTCGGACACCCCCATAGGCAAAGCCATCAAGCGTCCGGAAGCAACACTTTAGAACATATTGATGATTCGTATGCATCTGGACTCTTCTCTCTTTTGAAGAAAAAAAAGGACAACGCTAACGTCCACACGTGTGGTGGGAACAAAATCCGCCCACACGCCCTATAACACACAGATTGCGCCACGTCACCGCATGCATGCATGTTGGATTTTTTTTTCGATTTTTAGTTTTTAAAATATTTTATCTCTTAAATAAAAAATCTGATTGAAGATCCATTTTCACCATTAAATCCCTCATGATGAGATCTTCGAAACTAGATCCCATGTTCATATGTTTCGACGAATTTTTTTTTGGATTAAAAGTTGCCATGTCAATCGCACATGAATTGCCATGGTGTTTCCACTAAAGTTGCCATGATATGTTTCAGCTATTTTCTTCTACATTTAAAAGTAAATTTTGACATTTGTAAAAGGGAAAATTAAGAAACTAGACTTGCCATGAACCATAAACTAAAATTGCCATGATACATATACTTAAAATTGCCGTGGTTCATATAAAAAATAATTTTCATGGTCAAAGTACTGGAGTTGCCATCATCAAAATACTAAAATTGCCATGCTCTACAAACCAAAATTGCCACATGGCAACTTTAGTTTAAGCACTATGGCAACTACGGTGTAAACATCACGGTAATTTTTGGGCCAAAAAAAATTCGTCGAAACACATCAACATGTGGTCTAGTTTTGAAGATCTCGTCGAGACGGATTTAATGGTGAAAATGGATTTTTAATTCGATTTTTAATTAGGAGATAAAACATTTTTAAGCCGAAAACCAAAAAGATTCCTGCTGATGTCATCTGTTCACATGTGGTAAAATGAGTGGTAAAGGAGACATGTGGGCGATATGCAAGATGCCACACGTGTGGGCGTTAGTTTTTTCAAAAAAAATTGTAGTCTCTTCCTTTTTTTTCTCAGACTATAGATTATATGTGAGACGAACCAAGTAGGTACATACCTACATAGCGTGTGTGTATGAAAAAAGATACATACACGGCTACAGTCCAAATTTTGTTTTTTCACATATGAAATTTGGCACGAACATATTTTAAAAAAATAACAATATATCTTTTTTGCGGGAATAATAATAATAATATGCAAGTTTTACCTTTCAAGATATGTTTCTTCTTAATACAAACATATTGTTGTATTTTGCCTTAGAATGAAATGCAAGATCGTATGAAAATCCAATGTCTCCACAAAAGAATTTTTGACTCTTTGCATACCCAAAAGAAAACATAGCAATATGTAATGCGCAAACGTGATGCCACATGCTGTAAGTTCCAAAAGGACGTCGAACAGGGCATATGAAATAAACACATGAATTTTAGAGGGTTGATTTGGACTGTATATATAGTGAGAGCGTGTGCAGATAATACACTCTAGCGGAAACATAAAATGAAAAAAAAATCATGTCTAGATTCCTGTGGAATGGATGTTGAGGGAGTATATTCCATTGGAATCTGGTAAGCTTAATTTTATGTCCCAAAGGCTTAGATGACTGAGATTGTTTGTGTAAATTCAAAGTAAATAGAACTTTGGTACACTAATAATACACTCTAGCAAATAAACTTTAAAATCATTTTCAGCGAAGAAGTAGTCGGATTTGTATGAGTGCCTAAATAAATGCGAGCCATCCATTCACTCAAATCAAGCGGTCAAGCTTAATTAGTACTACAACCTCGCATCAGGGAGTATACTGCATCCAAAAGTCACGTGGTATTATCATCTTATAAGTAAGGGCAAACACGTACCAGGTCTGTTACGACGAACACAGCCACCGATTTCATCCTTTTGCTACCAAAAAGATTCATTACATTTGGTAGGAATTTGTACTACTAAATTTACGAGTTGGCAGCCGGACATGAATAGGAGGTCGCACCGGTGAGGCGACGACCAAGATCACTAGTTTCTCTCCTCTTTTTTCCGATCATCAATTACTCTACCCTTGAGCGGTGCCGGTGGCGAGAAAATGAGATGGGCAGCTTGAGCTCCGCGGAACTAAAACCAGATAGGTCTGCCTAATTTGGGATTAGGGCAAACACATTTTTTTACAAATAATGCAGCCATACACCGATAAAATGGGAAGTAGCAACTCGATGCTGCAGAATTGGAGTGCCTCCCATGCGAAAGCTGAGAAGATGAGCGACGATCCTCGGTGGTTATCAATTGAGATGGTAGTCATGACATATGCAGGGTTTATCACGATCCTTTGGATTGTTGGTACTGGCCAAGATGATGGTACCAGTGATCTCACACGTACACTGCGGTCAGCTACATCCTATAAACATCACCAAAAGTTATGAATCCAGAGGATACCTTGAATTCATTGACGAATGATGATCATGGTGCGGCTGAGGTTGTAATTAAGATGGGTCAATACACGAGGTCTAGGTAACATAGGATCATGTGTCAAAGGAGATTTCACAAGTATTTTAGCAAGGCAGGGTTGGCGGATAGCACAAGCCTAGAGGCTATGATAAGAGAGGTACGTCTAGCAGCTTCATCCTGAGGTGGTAACGAACCACTCAGATTTATACCACGAAGGAACTTAATTAGTAGGGTCATGAATATGTACTTAAGAATGATATGTCATTGAGGATGTATACTTTGCCATTGCAGACCATAAGCAACGTGAAATTTTTCTCAAGAAAGTGTTCGAAAGGATAAAAACTAATTGATTTATACCACGAAGGAACTTAATTAGTAGGGTCGAAAACTTTATGTAATCCTAGCCGCGCGTATGCGCGGGTCACACTGCTAGTTGATGATTATTCGAGAAACGTCTGACCTTATTTCTTGAAGCATAAATATCAAGCATTCTCAGCATTGAAGGAGTGGAAGATTAAGATTGAGAGACAAACTGAAAAGAAGGTAAAAATGCTTCGTACTAATAATGGTATGGAATTCTGTTCTAAGCTATTTGAGAATCATTGCAAGTCTGAATGCATTATCAGACATTACACCGTTCCTTATACTCCTCAACAAAACGGTGTTGCTGAGTGTATGAACAGGATCATTATTTCCAGAGCCCGTTGCATGTTGTCCCATCTAGGTTTTGATAGGCGTTTTTGGTTTGAGGCCGCTTCCACTGCTTGTTATCTTATTAACCGTTCACCATCTATTGCTCTTAGTAAGAAAAATCCAATTGAGGTATGGTCTGGTTCACCTGCTGATTATTCATAGTTGAGAGTTTTTGGTTGCACTGCTTATGCTCATGTTGATAATGGAAAGTTTGAGCCTGGGTCTGTTAAGTGCATCTTTCTTCGTTATAAATCTGGTGTTAAAGGTTTTAAATTGTGGAATCCTGAAACCCAGAAGATTGTTATTAGCAAAAATGTTATTTTTAATGAATCTCCTACGTTATATGATGTTCCATCTACTAATATTCCTATTAAGAGTGAACAACAGCCTACTGTTCAGCAACCTACTGTTCAGGTGGAGCATGTTATTGATTCAAGTGATACATTGATGACCCACAAGTATAGGGGATCTATCGTAGTCCTTTCGATAAGTAAGAGTGTCGAACCCAACGAGGAGCAGGAAATGATAAGCGGTTTTCAGCAAGGTATTCTCTGCAAGTACTGAAATAAGTGGTAACAGATAGTTTTGTGATAAGATAGATTGTAACGAGCAACAAGTAACAAAAGTAAACAAAGTGCAGCAAGGTGGCCCAATCCTTTTGTAGCAAAGGACAAGCCGGAACAAATTCGTATAATAGGAAAAGCGCTCCTGAGGACACATGGGAATATCGTCAAGCTAGTTTTCATCATGTTCATATGATTCGCGTTCGATACTTTGATAATTTGGTATGTGGGTGGACCGGTGCTTGGGTGCTGTTCTTATTTGAACAAGCATCCCACTTATGATTAACCTCTATTGCAAGCATCCGCAACTACAACAAAAGTATTAAGGTAAACCTAACCATAGCATGAAACATGTGGATCCAAATTAGCCCCTTACGAAGCAACGCATAAACTAGGGTTTAAGCTTCTGTCACTCTAGCAACCCATCATCTACTTATTACTTCCCAATGCCTTCCTCTAGGCCCAAATAATGGTGAAGTTTTATGTAGTCGACGTTCACATAACACCACTAGAGGCTAGACAACATACATCTTATCAAAATATCAAAGGAATACCAAATTCACATGACTACTAATAGCAAGACTTCTCCCTTGTCCTCAGGAACAAACGTAATTACTCACAAAGCATATTCATGTTCATAATCAGAGAGGTAATAATATGCATATAGGATCTAAACATATGATCTTCCACCAAATAAACCAATTAGCATCAACTACAAGGAGTAATCAACACTACTAGCAACCTACTAGCACCAATCCCGGACTTTGAGACAAGAATTGGATACAAGAGATGAACTAGGGTTTGGAGATGAGATGGTGCTGGTGAAGATGTTGATGGAGATTGCCCTCTCCCGATGAGAGGAGCGTTGGGGATGACAATGGTGATGATTTCCCCCTCCCGGAGGAAAGTATCCCCGACAGAACAGCTCTGCCGGAGCTCTAGATTGGATCCGCCAAGGTTCCGCCTTGTGGCGGCGGAGTCTCATCCCAAAAAGTTCCTTCCTAATTTTTTTTCCTCGAAAGACTTCATATAGGAGAAGATGGACGTCGGAGAGCCACCAGGGGGGCCACGAGGTAGGGGGCGCGCCCTAGGGGGGCGCCCCCCACCCTCGTGAGAAGGGTGTGGGCCCCCTGGCCTTCATCTTTGGCGAGGATTTTTCTTTATTTATTTTAAGATGTTCCGTGGAGTTTCAGGACTTTTGGAGTTGCGCAGAATAGGTCTCTAATATTTGCTCCTTTTCCAGCCCAGAATTCCAGCTGCCGGCATTCTCACTCCTTATGTAAACCTTGTAAAATAAGAGAGAATAGCCATAAGTATTGTGACATAAAGTGAAATAACAGTCCATAATGCAATAAATATCGATATAAAAGCATGACGCAAAATCGACGTATCAACTCCCCCAAGCTTAGACCTTGCTTGTCCTCAAGCGAAAAGCCGATAACAATAAATATGTCCTCATGTTTAGAGGTAGAGGCGTCGATAAAAATAAAATACGGACATGAAGGCATCATGATTATTCTCATAACAGCAACATATATAGATTTTGTCATATGATTACTTATGTTCAAGTGATGATCTATTCACAATGCAAAAGTATAAATCATAAACCTTATTGGGCTCCGACAAACTATAATCTCAGTCATGGAAGCAATTGCAATTTATCATAACATCGGAAAGAGTCCATGTCAGAGCTAAAAAGCATGTCCACATACTCAACTATCATTTAATCCTCCATAATTGCTAACACTCACGCAATACTTGTGGTTACGGAGTTTTAATCGGACACAGATAAAGGTATGGGCTTATAGTTTTGCCCCACAACCTTTTACCTCAAGGGTAATGTCAACAATAATGGTTCATGCTCCCCTACATCCAATTAGATATATATATCATGTTCTTTCCAACATGCTGAGCTTGCCAAAGGATAAAATGAAAAAGAAAAGGTGAAGATCACCATGACTCTTGCATAAGGTAGAAGATAATAATAAAGGATAGGCCCTTCGCAGAGGGAAGCAGAGGTTGCCATGCGCTTTTATGGTTGGATGCATAAAATCTCAATGCGAAAGAACGTCACTTTATATTGCCCCTTGTGATATGAACCTTTATTATGCAGTCCGTCGCTTTTATTACTTCAACATCACAAGATCGTATAAAGCTTATTTCTCCCACACCAATCAATCATACATATTTAGAGCAATTTTTATTGCTTTGCACCGATGACAACTTACTTGAAGGATCTTACTCAATCCATAGGTAGATATGGTGGACTCTCATGGCAAAACTGGTTTTGGGATTTCGGAAGCACAAGTAGTATTTCTACTTAGTGCTGAGAATTTGGCTAGCATGAGGGGGAAAGGCAAGCTCAACAAGTTAGAGGACCCATGACAACATACTTTATCTCAGATATAAGAAAGACATAACTCATTACGTTGTCTTCCTTGTCCAACATCAACTCTTTGGTATGTCATATTTTAATGAGTGCTCCCAATCATAAAAGATGTCAATGATAATATAACTATATGTGAAAACCTCTCTTTCCTTATTACTTCCTATTAATTGCAACAATGACCAAAGCTATGTCTGCCAACTCCCAACAACTTTTAATCATCATACTCTTTCTATGTGAAGTCATTACTCTCAATAAGATCAATATGAACTTTTTGTTTCTTTTTGTTCTTTTTCTCTTTTCTTTTATTCACCCAAGATCATGGCAAAATAATCAAGCCCTTGACTCAACACTAATCTTTATTATATATAGCTCACGGACTCGATTACAAAGAGGGATCATAAAGCAAAACTCAAGACTAGATCATGCCATAAACTTTATTCTACTAGATCAAGATACTACTCATAGGATCGAACTAAGAAAAAGGGTAAAGATAGGAGTTGTGATTGTGATACGATACCGGGGCACCTCCCCCAAGCTTGGCAGTTGCCAAGGTGAGTGCCCATACACATGTGATCATATCTCCTTATTTGTTGTCGATGTAATATTCTTGGCGATGATTCCCCGCAGGATGCGGTTCTCCTCCTCGAGCTTATTGACTTGCTGTTTGAGGTCCATTATTTCCTTACGAAGCTTTCCTATGACAGCTAAAGCTCCTTGCACCCAAGGGTGTTGCATAGCTGCGAGAGAACAAGTGACACTCCTCTTCATATTCTCATAAGAAAGAAATCTAACATTAGAAGGGATAACCAAGTTTGGAATAGCTGAGCTCTGTAGTTCCCCCATCGTGAACCCAGCTCGGAGGCGAGAGGTGAATTCTTGATCCTCCATGGCATCTACTCTCATCAAGTCAGCCTCCATCTCTTCCTCCATTGATGGCCCAAAGTGGTCAGCGTCGCTGTTTGCCCTTGGTTCCGGTGCCGGATTAGATACCCGGCTCTCCCTGATTGACTCTTGAGAAGACATCTTGCTCTAATCTGCAGCAGCAACAGCTCGAAAACAAAAACAAAGGAGGTTTGCGTAATACGGGAGTCAAAACCTTAGGGAGAATATATAATGAATTTTTACCAACCAAAATACGTAACGTGCAAGAAAATGGAGTCCGGAAGCCACACGAGGTGCTCACGAGGTAGGGGGGCGTGCCCAGGGGGTAGGGCGCGCCCACCACCCTTGTGGGGCCCTCGTGTCCTTCCTGGGCTGCTACTTATTTTTCTATTTTTCTAAATATTCCAAAACGGAGAAATACTCCCTCCTTCCATCTATATAGGGCCTAATGTGTTTTTTGAGCCTAACTTTGACCAAATATTAGAGCAATAATATATGACATGCAACTTACACAAAGCACAATGTTAAATTCGTGTGTGAAAGGAGTTTTCAATGATATAATTTTCACATTGTACATGTCATGTACTATTTATCTTGTCAATAGTCAAAGGCGGTCTTAAAAACGCATTAGGCCCTATATAGATGGAAGCAGGGAGTATTGCCTTCAAAATTGTTTTGGAGTCGGTTTACTTACCGTACCACATACTTATTCCTTTTTGGAGTCTGAAACGTTCCGGAAAGTATCTCTTATGTATTCCTCCGGGGTTACGGTTTCAATAATATTGGTTTCAACATTTATGGGATTACTTGAGATATAATTTTTTATTCTTTGACCGTTTACCACTTTTGGATTTGTGCCCTCGAAGTTGTTGATTTTTATGGCACCGGAACGATAGACCTCTTCGATAACATAGTGGCCTTCCCATTTAGAGAGAAGTTTTCCTGCAAAAAATCTTAAACGAGAGTTGTATAGAAATAAATAATCACCTAAATTAAACTCACGCTTTTGTATCTTTTTGTCATGCCATCTTTTAACTTTTTATTTAAACAACTTGGCATTTTCATAAGCTTGGGTTCTCCATTCATCAAGTGAGCTAATATCAAATAACCTCTTCTCACCGGCAAGTTTAAAATCATAATTAAGCTCTTTAATATCCCAATATGCCTTATGTTCTAGTTCGAGAGGTAAGTGACATGCTTTTCCATAGACCATTTTATACAGAGACATACCCATAGGATTTTTATATGCAGTTCTATAAGCCCACAATGCATCATCAAGTTTTTTGGACCAATTCTTTCTAGATCTATTAACAGTCTTTTGCGAAATTAATTTGAGCTCTCTATTGCTCAACTATACTTGACCACTAGACTGAGGGTGATAAGGAGATGCAATTCTATGATTAACATCATATTTAGCAAGCATTTTACAGAAAGCACCATGAATAAAGTGTGAACCACCATCAGTCATTAAATATCTAGGGACTCCAAACCTCGGGAAAATAACTTCCTTAAGCATTTTAATAGAAGTGTTATGATCAGCACTACTAGTTGGAATAGCTTCTACCCACTTAGTAACGTAATCAACAGAAACTAGAATATGTGTGTATCCATTAGAGGCAGGAAAAGGTCCCATATAATCAAAGCCCCAAACATCAAACGATTCAATAACAAGAGAATAATTCATAGGCATTTCTTGACGTCTACCAATATTACCAATTCTTTGACATTCATCACAAGACAAGACAAACTTACGGGCATCCTTGAAGACAGTAGGCCAATAAAAACTAGATTGCAATACCTTATGTGCAGTTCTATCTCCAGCATGGTGTCCTCCATACGCCTCGGAATGACACTTGCGTAGGATCTGTTCCTGTTCATGCTCAGGTACACAACGTCTAATAACACCATCTACTCCTTCCTTATAAAGGTGTGTGTCATCCCAAAAGTAATGTCTTAAAGCATAGAAAAACTTTTCTTTTGCTGGTATGTGAAGCTAGGTGGTATAAACTTAGCAACAATATAATTAGCATAATCAGCATACCATGGAGTACTACGAGAAGTACTTATAACATTTAATTGTTCATCAGGAAAGCTATCATTAATAGGTAGTGGGTCATCAAGAATATTTTCTAACCTAGACAAGTTGTCTGCAAGGGGGTTCTCAGCTCCCTTTCTATCAACAATATGCAAATCAAATTCTTGTAGCAAGAGAACCCATCTAATAAGTCTAGGCTTAGCATCTTTCTTTTCCATAAGTTATTTAATAGCAGCATGATCAGTTTGAATAGTTACTTTAGAATCAACAATATAAGATCTGAACTTATCACAAGCAAATACAACTTCTAAAAGCTCCTTTTCAGTAGTAGCATAATTTCTTTGAGCATTTTCTAGAGTCTTACTAGCATAATGAATAACATTTAATTTCTTATCAACTCTTTGCCCTAGAACATCACCTACAGCATAATCACTAGCATCACACATAATTTCAAAGGGTAGGTTCCAATCAGGTGGTTGAACAATAGGTGCAGTGACTAATGCTTTCTTAAGTATTTCAAATGCTTCTACACAATCATCATCAAAGACAAATGGTATATCTTTTTGCAATAAATTAGTCAGAGGCCGGGAAATTTTTGAGAAGTCCTTACCGAACCTCCTATAAAATCCAGCGTGACCAAGGAAACTTCTTATACCTTTGATGTACCTGGGACATGGCATCTTTTCAATAGCATCAACCTTGGCTTTATCAAGTTCAATACCTCTTTCAGAAACTTTGTGCCCCAAGACAATACCTTCATTAACCATAAAGTGGCACTTTTCCCAATTCAAGACAAGATTAGTTTCTTCACATCTCTGCAAAACTCAATCAAGATTGCTCAAGCAATCATCAAAAGAGGAACCATAGACGGAAAAGTCGTCCATGAAAACCTCACAAATCTTTTCACAAAAGTCAGAGAATATAGACATCATGCATCTTTGAAAGGTAGCAAGTGCATTACATAAATCAAAAGGCATATGTCTATAAGAAAAAGTACCAAAAGGGCATGTAAAAGTAGTCTTTGATTGATCTCTAGCCGACACAGGTATTTGAGAGAAACCAGAATAACCATCTAGAAAGCAATAGTGTGTATGTTTGCATAATCTTTCTAGCATTTGATCAATAAAAGGTAAGGGGTAATGATCTTTCTTAGTAGCTTTATTTAATTTGCGGAAATCAATTACCATCCTATAACCTGTGATAATTCTTTGTGGAATCAATTCATCTTTATCATTAGGAACAACAGTAATACCTCCCTTCTTAGGGACACAATGGATAGGACTTACCCACTCACTATCAGCAACGGGATAGATTATACCTGCCTCCAGAAGCTTTAGTATTTCTTTTCTTACCACTTCTTTCATTTTAGGATTCAGACATTGTTGAGGATCACGAACTGGTTCGGCATCCGCTTCCAAATTTATTTTATGTTGACATAGAGTGGGACTAATGCCCTTAAGATCATCAAGAGTATATCCAATAGCAGCACGATGCTTCTTCAGAGTTTTCAATAATCTTTGTTCTTCATGCTCTGAAAGGTAAGCACTAATAATAACAGGATATATCTTCTTTTCATCAAGATAAGCATATTTAAGATTATCAGGCAAAGGTTTAAGCTCAAACACGGGATCACCCTTGGGTGGGGGAGGATCCCCTAAAATTTCAACAGGCAAATTGTGTTGCAGAATAGGTTCCTGTTTAAAGAATACTTCATCTATTTCCCTTCTTTCATTCATGAACATATCATTTCCATGGTCTAGCAAATAGTGTTCTAAAGGATCACTAGGAGGTACGGCAATAGAAGCAAGACCAATAATTTCATCCTTACTAGGTAATTCTTCCTCACGATGTTGTTTACTAAATTTAGAGAAATTAAACTCATGAACCATATCATCCAAGCCAATAGTAACAACATTCTTTTCACAATCTATCCTAGCATTAATAGTGTTCAAGAAGGGTCTACCAAATATAATGGGACAAAAGCTATCTTGCGGAGAAGTAAGAACAAGAAAATCAGCAGGATATTTAGTTTTCCCACACAAGACTTCAACATCTCTAACAATTCCAACTGGTGAAATAGTATCTCTATTGGCAAGTTTAAGTGTGACATCAATACCTTCTAACTCAGCAGGTGCAATTTCATTCTTAATTTCTTCGTATAAAGTATGTAGTATAACACTAGCACTTGCACCCATATCACATAAGCCATGATAACAATGATCTCCTATTTTAATAGAAATAATAGGCACGCCTACCACAGGTCTATGTTTATCTTTAGCACAAGGTTTAGCAATTCTAGCAGTTTCACCTTCGAACTGAATAACATGCCCATCAATATTATCAGACAAGAGATCTTTAACAATAGCAATATTAGGTTCTACTTTAACTTGCTTAGGAGGTGTATAAGTTCTAATATTGCTTTTACGAACAACAGTTGAATCTTTAGCATGATCCTTTATTCTAACAGGGAAAGGTGGTTTCTCAACATAAGAAGTAGGAACAATAGGATCATTATAAGTGACAGTCTTTTCTTCAACTTTAATAGGTGCAGCTACTTTTACTTCTATGGGAGAATGATATTTAAACCACTTCTCCTTAGGGAGATCAACATAAGTAGCAAAAGATTCACAGAAAGAAGCTACTATCTCAGAGTCAAGTCCATATTTAGTGCTAAACTTATGGAAAATATCGGTATCCATAAAAGATTTAACACAATCAAACTTAGGTGTCATACCTGACTCCTTACCTTCGTCGAGGTCCCAATCTTTAGAGTTGCGTTTAATTCTATCCAATAAATTCCATCTGAATTCAGTAGTGTTCATCATAAAAGAGTCAGCACAAGAAGTATCAAGCATGGTGCGATTGTTATCAGAAAGCCGAGCATATAAATTTTGAATAATCATTTCTCTTGAGAGCCACTACTAGGAAAAGGGCTATAGATGGAATTGACACTAATGGCGCACCAGACATGTGGTGCGCCATTACTATGTACTAATGGCGCACCAGGCACACGGTGCGCCACTAGTAACAAAATGTTTTTTTTCATTTTTTCAAACATACTAATGGCGCATCCGGACAGAGTGCGTCATTAGTAGTTAGAACTACTAATTGCGCACCACCATAGAGTGCGCCACTACTGTATTTTTTTTACTTTTTTGCAAAACTACTAATGGCGCACCGTTGCATAGTGCGCCATTACTAGTTTAAACTAGTAATGGTGCACTCTGCCACGGTGCGCCATTAGTATAGAATTTTTTTTTACTTTTTTGCAAAACTACTAATGGCGTATGTCTGTGTGGTGCGCCATTAGTATGTTGGGTTACTAATGGCGCATGTCTCTGTAGTGCGCCATTAGCAC